>NC_043017.1:11172996-11220496 GCF_006345805.1 Octopus sinensis | reverse complement strand
AATATCACAGCCAATCAGAATAATTTATCACAGCACAAGCATATGACACTTTTAACTTCAATAATTTGTCTGTCTGTTGGTCTGACTCTCTGTCTGTCTGTTTGTCTCTATAGGGTTTATTTTGGAGCTAAAACAGTTCCATGATTCTGTCTTAAATGCTTTTTGGTGATGAAATTTTTGAATTGAGTGCCTGTGGAGTTTTAATTAGTTTTCAATATAACCAACATTTTGGAAAGACATCATCATCATCATCATCATCATGGTTTCAAATTTTGGCACAAAGCCAGCAATTTTGGGGAGGAGACAAGTCGATTACATTGACCCCCAGTGTTCAACTGGTACTAATTTTAATCAACCCCGAAAGGATAAAAGGCAGAGGTAACCTTGGTGGGATTTGACCTCAGAACGTAAAGACACACAAAATACCACGAAGCATTTTGCCCAGTGGTGCCAATGATTCTGCCAGCTCACCACTTTTTTTTAATTATTATAATCATATTAATGCCACCCTTTTCAGGCTTTTATGGATCAGATTGGTCTCATCAATGTTCATGATGTGATAATGAGATTTTGGAATCAGTCATATGACACTTTTGATAAAAGGTGGTTCCAGGCAGGTTCCTGTGTAAAAGGGTTTAATGTTGATGGAATAAATGTATGAAAAATTAATGAACTTACTTTCAACTCGATGCTTAGCTGCTTGTCCAAAGAGGCAAGGCGTTGGTCTGTGGGGGATTGTTCCTGCCCATCTTTTTCTGGTGACATCAGACAATCTGGAATTATATAAAAAAAAATAAATGAATGAATAGATAAATTAATAAATAAAATATTTATGGTAAACACATTTTGGGCAATATTTTAAATTCCTCCTCCTCCTCCTTTTAACACACGTTTCCAAGTTTGCATGGGTCAGACAGAGATTATTAACCCTTTAGTATTCACGTGATTCTGTCAAAAGTAATACTTATTTATTCACATTGTTTTAAATTAATCCTGCATTATCTTGTAGCTTTGAGATTTTGATGAGGTAACTGTTAACTGTAGGGCTGGTGTGAGAGGCCAGATCTGGCCAATTTGAACATAAAACAAGGGAGAATATTTTGGCCGGATATGGCCGGTTTAAATGCTAAAGGGTTAAGGCAAACTTTCTACAGACAAATGCCCTCTCTTCCTGTCACCAAGCCTCACCTGATTAGAAGCAAGGTAATATTTCTCCATGGCCAGACATAGTTCCTCAGAATATTGTAAACGAATGGCACAACCGATGTCACACACACAAACAAATTTCAGTTTCCATTTACCAAATCCACTCATAAGGTTTTAGTCAGTCAAGGGCTATAGTAGAAGACACACTTTGCCCAAGGTGCAGCACAGGGGGACGGAACCCAGAACTATGTGGTTGGGAAGCAAACTTCTTAACCACACAGCCATACCAGCACCTACTTAGTGACCACAAAATATAATCCAAGTTAAATTTTGGCCAGTGTCCAAATGGCATGAAATGAATATGCTGCCACTTGCTAAGAACAATCTCTTCAATGGACAAACACTTACTCTAATAATGGTAATTAAGACAATGTAACAATTATTATTATTATTTTCTACATGTAAATAAGTCATATATTTCAGTGATAGGGGTGGCTGGCTTTACATACATTGTGTGCTGAGCTGAAGCTTATGACTAACAGAATATATATACATACATACATACACATATATATATAAATAAATATAGTTTAAATCCTATATATATGAGGATCTGTATATATCGAAACATTTGTAGCGATTAAAAAGCTGCCTAACTGTACTTACTCTTATTTTTTACTTATTTATTTTTTAAATAAACATATTTATAAATATATATATATATATATATAGTTAATCCAAACAAGAAAGCACAAAAAACACAACAACGCAAGGACGTGGAACAAATATAGTATTATTAGACGCTCAGGAAAGAAGGAGGGTTTAACATTTCAAGCGGAGCTCTTTGTCGGAAACACAGGAGAAGGAAAGATCCAGAGAAGGGAAGACAGAGGGAAAAAAAAAAATCGCCAACGGTACACACGAGGTCACACGAGTTGATATAATAATAATGATGATGATGATGATAACAATAATAATAATTTGAAATTTTGGCCCAAAGCCTGCACTTTCAAAGGAGGGGGCAAGTTGATTACATCAACCCTAACACCCTACTGGTGCTTATTTTATTGACCCTGATAGGATGAAAGGCAAAAACTGATCTTGGTGGGATTTGAAATCAGAATGTCAAGACCCATCCCACAAAGCATTTCGTCCACCACTCTGTCAAGTCTGCAAAACTACAAACAACACAAACAACTCTCTCTCTATATATATATCTATAACAAAAGAGGCAGGGTTGTACTTTTGGTGGGTAATTTGGCGCCAAATTACCCACCAAAAAATACAACCCCCACAAGTCAAAAAGTGCAACTGCCCTAACTGTAGAACTTGCATCTTCCTCTTAGAGGGCTCAACATACAAATTTAAGTCAGGTCATATCCAACCCAAATAGTCTACCAGTTTTATGGTCAAATCAGCCATATCTGGTCTCTCATACCTATCCTGCAATGTCATTCTAAAAATAAAACAATCGCATCATTAAAATCTCAAAGTTATAAGGTAATGTCTGATTAATCCGAAATAATGCGAATAAATATTCAATGCATTCGACAGAATAATCTGAATGCTGTAGAGATAAATAAGAATCCATTCCTTTGTTGACTGATACCCCATCCCCACCCCCCATCTCCACCCATTACAGCAACATAAATAGGAAACCTTCAGCTGTTCCTTCTATGACCATATATGGTATGAGACACAGTGACACATCAACTTAGTCAAACTAACTGATTGATCTGACAGCAGTGGATTAATTCAAAACTCTTGTTGTGGCTGATAATCACCATAGCAACTGTCTATTTATGATAACGAAATAAACAAACAAACAAAGGCAGACAGGAGAGAGGAGAGAAACGCAACTCAAAGTTACGTAACAAGAACTGAATGTGGGGCAGGGTGAAGGGTTAAAGAAGATCCATTTTGGAACTGTGAGGTTGCAGGTTCAATTTCATTGCACAGCACTTGTCTTACCTTAGACAAGTGTTTTCTATACTACAGTGCAAGCCTGGCTGTGTGGCTAAGAAGTTTGCCTCTCAATCACATGGTCTCAGGTTCAGTTCCACTCTTAATGGCTTGTGTTAGTGTGATATGGTTTAGTTTCAAATCAGTTTTGATTGAGCAAATCTATGGCCAAAGGCTGTGACCATCCAGCTGTGACCATCCCATCTTCCATTCAGACAGTTTATCTAGGATCACATAATTCAATATCATATCTGTTTCAAACAACTAAAACATAAGCTTTCCACTGAGCAGATTGACTAACCACTTAAAGGCTTCCACGTTGGTTTGTAAAAGGTCAGATGGAGTTAAAAGTTTAAAAAATCACTTTAAAACACTTCATATTTCTATGAATGTTGGAGAAATTTAAAGCAAAATGTTTCTAACAACTGAAGGGGATGAAATCAACAGTTTTCAAATGTCAACAATAATGAATATTGGTTAATTAATATCACCACCATTATCATTATCAGCAGCATCAATGTCATCACCATCATCATCATCATCACAGTGGTGAGCTAGAAGAACTGTTAGCATGCTGGGCAAAATGCTTAGCAGTATTCCGTTGGTCGACTTTGCCTTTCATCCTTTCAGGGTCGATAAATAAAGTACCAGTTACGCACTGGGGTCGATGTAATCGACTTCATCCGTTTGTCTGTCCTTGTTTGTCCCCTCTATGTTTAGCCCCTTATGGGTAGTAAAAAAAAAAAAAAAAAAAAGTATTCCGTTGGTCTTTATGTTCTGAGTTCAAATGTCACTCAGGTTGAATTTCCCTTTCATCCTCTCAGGGTCAATAAAATAAGTACCAGGCAAGTACTGGGGTCGATGCGATTGACTTGTCCCCTCCCACAAAGGCCAGGTGCCTATAGCAGAAAGGATTATTATCATTAATCAAGGTGGCAAGCTGGAAAGAGTTATTAGTACAGCAGACAAAATTCTTAGATTTTCTTTCCAGCTTTCTATGTTCTGAGTTCAAATTCCCCTAAGGTCACCTTTGAATTTCATCCATTCAGGGCGGATAGAATATGTACCAGTCAAGTGGTGGTGGTGGTGGTGGCGAAAGGAGTCGTCAGTTGATGGTATTGATAGGCGGCGAGTTGGCAGAATCGTTAGCATGCCGGGCGAAAAGCTTAGCCGTATTTCGTCTGCCGTTACGTTCTGAGTTCAAATTCTGCCGAGGTCGACTTTACCGTTCATCCTTTCGGGGTCAATAAATTAAGTACCAGTTACACACTGGAGTCGATGTAATCGACTTAATACCTATGTCTGTCCTTGTTTGTCCCCTCTGTGTTTAGCCCCTTGTGGGTAATAAAGAAATAGGTATTGATAGGCAGCAAGCTGGCAGAATCATTAGCACGCCGGGCGAAATGCTTAGCCGTATTTCGTCTGCCGTTACATTCTGAGTTCAAATTCCGCAGAGGTCGACTTTACCTTTCATCCTTTCGGGGTCGATAAATTAAGTACCAGTTACGCACTGGGGTCAATATAATCGACTTGATCTGTCCATCCTTGTTTGTAATCTCTGTGTTTAGCCCCTTGTGGGTAGTAAAGAAATAGGTATTCATAGCTCCCTCTCCTAAAAATTGCTGGCCCTGTGCACCAAAATTAGAAAGAAATCATCGCCGTCATCATTATCACTAAGACAGTGAGAGCTGGTAGAAACATGTTGGAGAAAATGCTTAATGGCATTTCCTCTGGCTTTTTATATTCAGAGTTCAAATGCCACTTAATGTCAACACTGCTTTACAAACATTTGGGTTGCATTTGGGAAACACCAGTTGAGCACAGGGGATAATGTAATCAATTCAAACCTCCCTCTAAAATTGCTGGCCTTGGGCCAAAAATAGAAAGAATTCTTCTTCTTATTATTATTATTATATAAGGCAGACACTGGCAGAATCATTAGCACATCGGTCGAAATGTTTAGCAGTATTTCGCCTGCCGTGGTGAGCTGGCAGAAACGTTAACACGCCGGGCGAAATGCGTAGCCATATTTTCGTCTGCCGTTACGTTCTGAGTTCAAATTCCGCCGAGGTCGACTTTGCCTTTCATCCTTTCGGGGTCGATTAAATAAGTACCAGTTACGCACAGGGGTCGATATAATCGACTTAATCCGTGTGTCTGTCCTTGTTTGTCCTCTCTGTGTTTAGCCCCTGGTGGGTAGTAAAGAAATAGGTATTTCGCCTGCCGCTGTGTTCTGAGTTCAACTTCCGCTGAAGTCAACTGTGCCTTTCATCCTTTCAGGGTCAATTAAATAAGTACCAGTTATGCACTGGAGTTGATGTAATTGACTTAATCCCTTCCCCCAAATTTGAGACCTTGTGCTTCCAATAGAAAGAATTATTATTATTATTATTCAGGTGACGATCTGGCAGAACTGTTAGCACGCTGGGTAAAATGCTTAGCAGTATTTCGCCCATTGCTACATTCTGAGTTCAAATTCCAGCAAAGTTGAAGTTGCCTTTCAGCTTTTCGGGGTTGATAAATTAAGTATAAGTTGAACACTGGGGTCAATGTAATCAACTCCTCCCATCCCCAAAATTGCTGCCTTTGTGGAAAAATTTGGAACCATTATTATTATTATTAGCATATTAGACAAAATGCTTAGCGACATTTCTTCCAGCTCTTTATATTCTAAGTTCAAATACCTATTTCTTTATTACCCACAAGGGGCTAAACACAGAGGGGACAAACAAGGACAGACATAGGTATTAAGTCGATTACATCGACCCCAGTGCGTAACTGGCAGTTAATTTATCGACCCCGAAAGGATGAAAGGTAAAGTCGACCTCGGCGGAATTTGAACTCACAGCGTAATGGCAGACGAAATACCGCTAAGCATTTCACCCGGCGTGCTAACGTTTCTGCCAGCTCACCGCCTTGTTCAAATACCTTGTTCTAAGTTCAAATACCACCAAGGTCAACTTAGCCTTTCATCCTTCCAGGGTCGATAAACTAAAGTACCGATCAAGTACTGGGGGGAGAGGGCCAATGGTATCGGCTTCTTCCTTCCCCTCAAAATCACTGTCCCACATATGTAAAGTCAAGAGGTAGTGTAAACATTTCTAATGTTAAGTCTTTTTAACAAAGTACTCGACATTTTCGAATAATTTCATTAAACTTGTAGGTTGTAAGGTTAAAGGTGGGAGGAGGAGGAGCAATAATAAAAAAAAAATCACAAAAACAAAACAAAAAGCTTTCTAGTGAATGAAAACCAATTTCATTTCAATAAATATTGATTTCTTCCTGACACGGAATCAATATTTATTCCTAGATTTCGTTTTAATAATTAGGAAAGGGAGAAAATTTAGTGAGACGAAGGCAGAGATTGTTGTTGTTGTTGTTGCTGTTATCATAATTATCATCATCATCCTCATCATTATATAAAGACTTCTTTGCTATGCTTGCATGGGTCAGATGAAATCTGTTGAGGCAAATTTTCTCTGGTTAGATGCTCTTCCTGTGGCCAACCTTCACCTATTTCCAAAGATATTTACCCCATCGAGGCTAAACATGTTTTTTTTTTATGGAAGATCATCATTTACAACTATCACATAATATCATGGGTAACACACACACATCCATGCAGTTATCCAATCCATGCCAGCATGGAAAACAAGCATTAACTGATGATGATGATAATGATATATACATATATATATTTCTTTATTGCCCACAAGGGGCTAAACATAGAGGGGACAAACAAGGACAGACAAAGGGATTAAGTTGATTACATCGACCCCCCAGTGTGAAACTGGTACTTTATTTATCGACCCCGAAAGGATGAAAGGTAAAGTCGACCTTGGCGGAATTTGAACTCAGACCGTAACGACAGACGAAATACTGCTAAGCATTTCGCCCGGCGCGCTAACGAGTCTGCCAGCACGCCGCCATTACATATATATGTGTATGCACACCCACCCACACACAAGTGTTTTCTGAGACAGGAGAATGTGAAGATGGTTGGTACATGTGTGTGTGTGTATATATATAAATTTATAAATAAGGATAATATCGATATTTAAATATTGATATTATCAAGTAGCCAGCATGGTAAAATTACCATACAAAGGTAATAATTTTTTACAACTAAAAATAAGGGTGTCTCTCAGACACCCTTATTTTTAGTTGTATATATATATATATATATATATACAGTATTCATTTGACAATCACAGGTGTTTCGTTCCAAAATCCCCCCGCGATAGGTGAAAACCCGCGAAGTAGAAACAGTACTATACTGTATATTTTTTTCTCATCTTTATAATTTGTATATATTTTACAAATGCAAAACAATACCACAGAGGAATCAATGTAAGCCTAAATAATAAACCAAGATACAACGAGGGGTAACTGTATTTGTTTATCGTTTGCTTGCTTGTCATTGGACTGTGTCTCTGCCGAGGTCCTGCCTGGATGATGTCAATGCCTACGTAGAAGGTAGTAGTGGGTGCAAGACCATCTGACCTAAATGCCAGCAACTGTTTCCGGATGTTCATAAGAGCCTCATGCACATTGAACTACTAGAGATTTACAGTTAGGCAAGAGTTGCCAAAGATAACCAGCCAGGAAATGGTTCATAAGATCTGAAGTGAAGGTCTTTCTGTAAATCAAATTCAAAATAAAAAAAAATTAAAAAATGAAACAATGCCTTCTTTGTTGTCCTCAGAATCACAAGACAGGAAGTTGTTGAATCATCTTGTCAAACAACAACCATTTTAATAAATCAATGAGGTAGCCCAGCCTCTATATTCTCACTTCACTCGCTAGATATAACAGCCTATTTCCCCCTAAAACCATACTCGTCATCATCGTTATGTAATGTCTACTGTTGCATGAGTCACATGGAGTTTATTGAGGAATATTTTCGATATTTTGATACTCATTTTGGTCACCAACCCTCATCTGTTTCCAAGTAAGGTGATATTTCACCATATGGTCAAGAAGCTCATTTTGCAACCATGTGATTTTGGGTTCAGTTCCAGTGCATGGTACCTTGGGCAAATGTCTTCTACTATATCCCTATGCTGACCAATGACTCAAGATAGAATTTGCAAGATGGAAACTGTGTGGAAACCCATTATATATATATGTAGTAGAATAGTAAAGAGTAAGTTCTTGGTACAGTATTATATACATTTAAAAAATGAGTAGAGATGGCTTTTTTGAGGGGATAATTTTTATTCTAATCTTAATAATAATGTTTACAGTGAATATTATTATTAAAATAAAAATAAAAATTATCCCCTCAAAAAATCCATCTCTACTCATTCTTTCAAAGAAAGATAGATTTATGTATGTTTATCTGTTTGTCTCCCATCCCATTGTTTGACAACCAGCATTAGTTTGTTTACATCTACATAACTTAGCTGTGTGGTAAAAAAAAAACTGCTACAAAAAGTACCACACTTTAAAAAAGAAAAAAAGTACAGGGGTTCATTTGTTCGACTAAACCCTGCAAGGCAGTGCCCCAGCATGGCTGCTTGGGCACTGCTTTGAAACAAGTAAAAGATTAGAGATGCGTTCCTGTTGAGAATCAGAGCAGAGCAATATAATTATTTAGATGAAAATTTATGATTCTAAATTAAATCGATACTTTCAACAGAAATACCATCTCCATTACAATACTAAGAACTTCAACAATCTATTAAATACCATTGTGACTCACTACAAAAATTCAAAAATAATTTAATTTAATTTCATACCACAGAAAATAGCAGCCACACAGACAGAATATATGGGCGTTTTTACAAGAATCTGAATAACAAAGAGTTTTTTTTGGGGTTTTTTTTTTTTTTTCTTTTAATCATAAAATGGAAGAGCAAAGAAGATAAAACAGTGAAAATTACAAAAAAGAAAACACCCCACTTATTAATAGAATATCTTAATCTGAAAATGTTATCAAATATAGCTTATAGACTCGCTTCTACAAAGTAAGAGCAGTCATCTGCATTTTAATCTATTCTTAGTAAATTTATGTTAATCCTCTGTTAAATCTTCTCATACATTCCAAAATCTGTCTCACAATGGTGCCAATGCAAAGCTGATGTATTTTAGGAATATTAAACATGAGATTTATTTTGTTAATGAAACTCTTGACAACCTAATTATATAGTGGATATTGGGCAGAGGGGAGGATCAGAATTGGTATGCTAGATCCTTCCTTGGATGTTGTAAAGATTGACTAAAAGGACTGACAATAGCATCTGACAGAAAAAAAAAAACATTGCCTCAAAAAAGTGGGGGAGAAAAAAAAAGAAAACTATTGAGTATGAAATCAGATGGGGCTTCCCATATTGCTAATCCTCACTTCAATAAGTAAAAGCAGCTTTAAATCCCTATTTTGATTAATTATTATTTTTATTTAAGTAGTGAAATGGTAGAATCATTAGCACACCAGACAAAATGCTTAGCAACATTTCATCTGTCTTTATGTTCTGAGTTAAAATTCAAGTGAGGTTAACTTTGCCTATATCCTTTTGGCATCAAAATAAGTAAGAACCCTCCCTTTTTTGACCAGGCTCCCGTTGGCTTTTATGGGTTTTTTCCACCAGGAACCTTTCGTAACGCCTCCCCCTTTTGGGAGATTTTCATTGTTATAATCTTTCGTTGTTAAACTGTTTTTACTCGGATTTTTCACAAACGGACAAAACCCTTTGTAACCTTTCGTCCTGTTTTGTCCCTTTATGTGATAATTGATTTTTGTCAGCCCTTGTGGCCAATAAAAGAATTAATTATTATTATTATTGTATGTTCCAGTTTTTTAAGGCGGTGAAGTGGCAGAATCGTTAGCATGGTGGATGAAATGCTGAACGGTATTTCACCTGTCGCTCCATTCTGAGTTCAAATTCTGTTGAGGTCACCCCCAACAAAATGAATGTGGGAGGCATTGCTTTCTTTAGTTCTTGAGACAACCAAGTGCTAACAACGGAATTTGTAGGATGTTGCTCGACATGCTAAAAACAAGAGCTAAACTTCTAAGAAATATAAACATACCATCTTAAAATGACGAAGGAAACGTGTAGACATTAGATTGTAGGATTCCTTGGTAAACTATGCCTTTGGAAAGAAAGGACAGAATTATCAATGCACATACCCTTTTGATTATAGGTCAGCAAGCTGGCAGAATTGTTAACAAATCAGACAAACATTCTGAGCAGCATTTCATGTGACTCATTACATTCTGAGTTCAAATCCTGCCTGGATCAACTTTGCCTTCCATCTGTTTTTTTTTGGGGGGGGGGGGTGATTAAATAAGTAGCAGTTGAGCACTGGGGTTGATGTAATCGCTTGCCCCCCATTCCACCCCATTCTCTCGAGATTGCTTGCATGGAGCCAGAATTAAAAAAGAAAACTTATAGGTCAGCTCAATCAGGGCTGTCTGACCCAGGGCTATAAACATTACCAACACCACAGCAATAACAAGCAAGAATTTATGTACATCGGTTTGTTTATGCTAGTCTATACTGGGAGACTCTTTGATACAATGAATTTGACATTTAAAAAACCAAAACAAACAAAAAGACATCAATCTGATGCAAGAGCAGCTGGTGCATCATTCTGCAGAGCAGATGCATTCTTCTGCAAAGCATAACTGAGCATTGCTGCAGAATATTGTATCAGTTTCTGAGAAAGAAAGAAAAAGAAGTGGAGGGGAGGGGGGGATCTCCCCCACCCCCTAAAGGAACAAGAAATGTTGAAGTAAGAGAAGCTATAGAAGACATCATTACACGGTTATTATTAGACAGGAACTGCAAAGGAAAGGGAAAGAAAGGAACACAACTCTAAATATAGTCCAGCAGCAGCAGCAGAAGATTTACATAGAATGAGCAGGCAGCAAGACACACCCAATAGCAGAATTCTGTCAGTCAGGATTTCGCGCGTGTGTATGTGTATGTGTGTGTATATATATGTGTATGTGTGTGTATATATGTATATATATATATACTCTTTTACTTGTTTCAGTCATTTTGACTGCGGCCATGCTGGTGCACCGCCTTTAGTCGAGCAACTCGACCCCTGGACTTATTCTTTTGTAAGCCCAGTACTTATTCTATCGGTCTCTTTTGCCGAACTGCTAAGTGACGGGGACATAAACATACCAGCATCAGTTGTCAAGCGATGCTAGGGGGACAAACACAGACACACAAACATACATGCACACACACACACACACACACACACACACACACACACACATATATTACATATATATATATATATATATATACATATATATATATATATATATATACATATATACGATGGGCTTCTTTCAGTTTCCGTCTACCAAATCTACTCACAAGGCTTTGGTCGGCCCGAGGCTAGAGTAGAAGACACTTGCGCAAGGTGTCACGCAGTAGGACTGAACTTGGAACCATGTGGTTGGTCAGCAAGCTACTTACTACACAGCCACTCCTGCGCCTATATGTATATTTCTTTTCTAAATTAATAAAGTATTTGTTAAAACCTGTCCCTCTTGTGTTGCCTTTCACTTTATGTTGATTACACACACACACACACACACATTATCATCATTATTTAATGTCTGTTGTCCCTGCTGGCATGGATTGGTCAAACTGATCAGAGCTGGCAAGCTGGAAGGCTGCACCACGCTCCAGTCTGATTTGGCATGGTTTTCTATGACTGGATGCCCTTCCTAATGCCAACCACTCTGAGAGTGTAATGGGTGCTTTTACCTGTCATGGGCACGGGTACCATTTGCAGAACACCAGTATCTGCCATGACTGCAATTTTACTTGGCTTGATGGTCTTCTACTCAAGCATGATATAATGCCAAGATCTTGGTCATTCATCATTCCACCCATTGGTTCTTTTTAGTTATCTCCCTTAATTCGTTTTATTTATTTTTAATTACATTCGTTATTTTTAAGTGTATGTCCTTTCAATTTTTAGTATATGTGTGTGTATGTATGTGTGTGTAAGTTATTTTTACATTAGTAAAAATGAAAATGTATTCTCCACCCATAACTGAATTTGTTTGTAATATATGAGAGTGTGGGGGCAGATGGGTTTTGGAAAAAAAGGAGAGGGTGAGAGGAAGAGGATGTGAGAGAGGAAGGGTGGTAGTGAAAAGTGTTCGAGGGAGGGAAGTGGAAAAAGAAAAAGAGAGAAATTGAATTTGATACTGTTTGCAGAAAAAGAAAAATAAGTCTTTACATCTTAAGAACAAGAAGGATGGCTGCCAATTAGACACGCTTGTACATGTTTACAATGAGTGAAAGCTTGGCATTGAGGAGGGGCAAGTGTGTAATTCCTGTTTCAAGAACAATGTGTTGACATGGGATGGCGGTATTTCTCAAAATAACCCCCACCATACAGCCCATCTCACCCTGTCATCAAATTGTTTTGTTTCCTTGCTCTTGAAGAGTAGAATAGGCAGGAAAAACAAAAAAGGACAAATAGGCATCATTCTAAGAGCTAACTGAGGGTATCTCTCAGGTCAATTGATTTGCTAGCAATAGCAGTCAAATTCCATTCAAACCACTCTGAGACAGCACATTAGGTCATGTAGTTCCAGGTGTTGTCTAAAAAGGCGAGGGGGCACAACAGATAAAATAGTCCTAGATAGACTTAGGTCAGTCATGAGCCCAAGGACTCATGAGCCTGAAAGTTAACCCAGCTTCCCTGTCATGTAAATTCTTGAGATGACAACGTTCCCCTCATGGATGGGATGCCAGTCCATCACAGAGTTAACTTCCCAGATATTTCTTATAACTCATTTACTGTTGAGTGGACTGGAGTTAGTGTGAAATGAAGTGTTTTCCTCAAGAATATAATACACTGCCCAGTCCAGGAACCAAAACCACAAGCTTACAACACTAGGCTAAGTGCCTTCACAGTGCTTGAAAAAAAATAGATGAGTTGGGCACATCTGGAACAGCTTCAATTACACAGCAGCTAAATCAGTATTGGCTGGATCTATATTGGAAATATTTTGAATAAAATATCTTTCCTTTCCTTGCAAACTGAGCTTGTGAACCCTTTTGTCATCATATTTCAGTTTGAATACACCAACTCTGTTTCAATCAATTTTCAAAAATAACGAAGAATTTAGTAAATTGACTTTGTCAATTAAACTGATATTTCAGAAAATAGGTGAACATGAAATTTTGAGGGATAGTTTTATTTCAGTCCCTTTAAAAGAGAACTAGGATTGGTCTTAGGTTAAAGCAGTGGTTCTCAACAGAGGTCCACATGACTCTTGGAGGGGATCCACATGACTCTTGGAGAGGATCCAAAGAAAATTTTGTGGCTAAAATTTGTCCAATAAATTTAATATACTTCTACAATACACAAAATATTTTAATCTTTATATAAAATTCCAACTAATATTTAATTTTAAAAATATAATAGGATGTTTTTATGCATTGAACGACTATGGGAATCCAGTGGAGTAAAATAAGAATCAATGTGGGTCCATAGGAAGGAAATGGTTAAGGAACCTTGGGTTGAAAGAAGCCTGTGACTAAAATTGAACTCAAGAGCCAGGAATGAAAACAAAAGAAAAATGACACACACATGGCTAAGGTGCACGTGTGGCCATGCAGTTATGAACTTTCCATGTTAACCACATGGTTTCAGGTTCAATCCTACTGCATAGCACCTTAGGCAAATACAGACATGGACACACATATATATAAATAGACAGAGATACATATGTGTGTGTGTGTGTGTGTGTACATAAGGAAATGGCACAACACTCATTTGGATAATTTGTAACAACACTTTGCTATCAACTCCATCAATCTCACCAGGCTTGGAAGAAGAGGAGGAGGACCTGTAAAGGTCAGAACAGGCACTTCCCCCCTCCTTCTTCCCCACCCTGACTAAAAAAATAAAAAAATAAAATAAAAGTAACTATAAATATTTAGACAATTCAGACAAGGAAATAAAAAAAAAAAAAATGAAATAAAAATGAAATAAAATAAAATAAAATAAAAAACTAGGTTAATGAAGTGGAAATAACAGGCAACCACTTTGCAGAGGTAAACAAGATGATGATGATGCTGATAATAATAATAATAATAATAAGTATTTTTTATATACAGGAGGAGGAAGAGATGATGATGATGATGATGATGATGATGATGATGATGATGATTGACGTTTACAACAACCGAAGAGTAAAAGAGACAGACATGTTTTAAGTTCCTTTTTTGCAGACTCCTCAATATAGAGGGCTTCTTTGTGTTCAGTCATGACCTGCTAGAAATAGCAGTTGTATTTCCTAAAAAACCACCATCTACTACAGCCACAAGCAACTTTTTTTTTGAGAAGCAGGCCATAAGAGACATGACTACAATGCTAAAAAGATTTGGGGTCATTTTTCACTTAGGGTTACGCGTGCTATTCAGGAAGAAGTGCCCTGGGCCACAGTTTGCGCATGACCAATCTTATTGGAAACAGTGTGGCTGTGTGGTAAGTAGCTTGCTAACCAACCACATGGTTCCGGGTTCAGTCCCACTGCATGGCATCTTGGGCAAGTGTCTTCTGCTATAGCCCCGGGCCGACCAAAGCCTTGTGAGTGGATTTGGTAGACGGAAACTGAAAGAAGCCTGTCGTATATATGTATATATATATATGTGTGTGTGTGTGTGTGTGTCTGTCCCCCTAGCATTGCTTGACAACAGATGCTGGTGTGTTTACGTCCCCGTCACTTAGCGGTTCTGCAAAAGAGAGACCGATAAAATAAGTACTGGGCTTACAAAGAATAAGTCCCAGGGTCGATTTGCTTGACTAAAAAGGCGGTGCTCCAGTATGGCCGCAGTCAAATGACTGAAACAAGTAAAAGAGTAAAAAAGAGAGTGTACCCAGGGTGAAGGGGGGGGGAAGAAAACAGGACGGTAATTGTTAGACTGTCTCTGATCATAAGGGAAGCTAGTTGATCAGGACTGGCCTGGGGCTATAAAACAACACCAATAACAAGTGACAGCCTGGGTCAAAAGGGAGTGCCTACAACAGTCTTTCTCAACCTTCTTTTTGACCCTGTTGTCCTACTTTGGCTCAAAAAGAAAGAAAAACCCACGTCCGATCAAAGAGATTGTACACTCCTCAAATCTGTAATCTCTATGTATTTTGCATAAATTTACATATTTACGTATTGATGTCAGACACTCCAAACAAAGATCTCTTGAACACATCTGTGTATTGCAATTATCTTCATCTTTTATGTATGTGCATGGCCTGGCTCTCCTCCATCAGTCAGGACAACCAGTGTTCCAGCTGATTCAATCAACTAAACAGTCTGCTTGTGAAATTAACATGCAAGTGGCTGAGTACTCCACAGACGCATACCTTTAATGTAGTTCTCAGAGAGAACTACTGGCCCCTTTGAAATTACAGGTACAACTCATTCTTGCCAGCTGAATGGACTGGAGCATTGTGAAATGAAGGGTCTTGCTCAAGGACACAACACACTACTAGAATCTGAATTCACAGCGTTACCATTGTGAGTGGAATACCCTAACCACTGAGCTATGCACCTCCACACGTGCCAGGGGGAATGTCTATCTTTTACTTGTTCTGGTCTTTCAAATGTAGAGACTGCCTTGAAAGATTTAGTCAAAAAAAAAAATTAAAATATCAACCTCAGTATTTACTTATTTAAGTCTGATACTATGTCCTTATATGTCATAAAAGGGGACTGAAGGGTCGATGAAGGAAATAGCATCTGGTCATAAAACACTACCTTAGTGGGGGGGGGGGGACCACCCAACTTGTAATTAGTTACTCAATCCCTTTTTCCCACCCCCATGGAGCAAAGGCCATCAACAACTTTTCTCCATTTTCAGCTGTCTTTACTGCTTCTCGCTCTCAGGTTAAATATCTGCTTTTTTCAGCTCTACCTGAGTATCCTGCCTCCAGCTATTTTTAGGGCACCCAACCTACCACCTCCCTCATGGGTTCCAAGTCAGAGCTTCCCTAAATGAAGGCCTTCCTCTACCAGGTTTTGTTGGGCCTGAATCGTCACCATCGCTTCTGAAACCTTTTGTCTAGGTGGACATGTTGACCTTATGCAAACCTATTTTTGCCATTGGGAAGAGGTCCATATTAGGCTGACCTCTATATTTTGATCTCTCCACATGGTGGTGGTAGGTATCACCTACCAAGGGTTTGCACTCTGTAGGTGAAGCAGTCAGGATCACTGAGGCACACAATCCACATGCAACAAACAACAAAGACTGGTCCTTGTGATGGTTTCGATCTATGCCAGTATGAAAAAGTGGGTCATCTTTTCTATTTCTCTCCAACTGGATCCCTACTTTTCCAACTCTGCTTCAATATCCCATTTCCAGCCATTTACTTTTAGGTCATCCTCTCTTCTGCCTCCCTTGTGAGTTCCAAGTCAGGTCCTGATGAGTCATATGCTTCCCTAAAGAAAAGCCTTTCTCTCCTTAGTCTTGTTAGTTATAAATTGTTACCAATTCTTCTATAACTTTGCTGTTTTTCCAGGTAGAGGTGTTGGCCCAACACAAACCCATTTTTACCTTTGCGAAGAGCTGGTCCATATTAATCTGGCCTCTGACCTGTCCAGCTTGGGAGGAAGCCCTACCAGGAATTGTGCACCGTTGGCACAGCTATCAGGGCCATTGTGACACATGTTCTACCACACTACAACAAAGCCTGGAATTTACAGTGGATCCAATCTGCCAATGAGGAACCGATGTACACTCATACATTCTTAAACACTGATTTTCCTGACTCTTCTTTGGCAAGCCTAGCAAAGTCTACATATCACCGATGAGGTCATAGACAAAAATGGCAACAGGTTACAGAGGTGTCTCCCTAGCAAGAAACTTCAAATACTACTCATCAATGACTAACTTTTTTTTCCATTTTTATCATCCTCACTGCACACTCATTTTTTAGTTATGTTTCTTTTATATTTCCTACATTAAATATACTTTCCTTCCCACACATAATACATCATCAAGAAATAAAAAGCCGAGAAATATAGCAGTTGCTGAAGTCTTTTTTTCCCCTCATCATTTTTTCCAGAAAATCCCACATCCCACACTGACTCCACCACCACCACCACCACACCTTTAAGTCTCCGCCTATCGTTTTATCTAATTTCCATCTGCCAAGGGGAAACATAATATCTATATTAACAAGCAAAGTCAATGTAAACATAATTTTTCCCGATTTTGTTATCGTAAAAAAACATAGAATAAACTTAAAAAAACTCCATATGGTTCTCAGATCAGCATTTTGGTTTGTTGTCAATGCCAAGCCATCACTTTCAGCCGTGCCTCCAGACTCCACTGCCACCATCACCACCTCGCCCTTTCTGCCTATGACTATAATCTTAAAGCATATTGGTAATTCTTCCTTCTTCTCATAACTTTATGAGAAAATATTTTTCAAAAAACAGAATGAGTTTATCATAGTACTTTCTCATTTGTTATTTAAATGCTGTTGATGTTATCATAAAAAAAAATTTAAGGAAAAAAAAAATTTAAGGAAAAAAAAAACTGATGAAACTAAAAAAAAAAATGTAACTTCCTGTATGGGGTTAGGTTTGCATTCTAACTAACACAGTAATACATCAACAAAGCATAAGGTTAATAAATAATTAACACAGGCAGTTTTGGTTTTATGGTTTTATGACCAATATGGTCAATTTTGAATGATAGAAGACTAAGATATCTACAGGTTTTGAACCCTCTGGTGTGTGTGTGTGAAAGAGAGAGAGAGAGTATTTCTTTATTCACCATAAGGTTGAGAAAAAGAGGGGACAATACGGAGACAGACAAAACAAACGTTGGGGTCAGGGTATCGAATGAGACAAACGTATGAATAAACAAACAATTAAAATATATACAAATAAATGAGAATGAATGATTAACAAAAAATTAAGCAGAGGATGCGGTTGACCCCACAAACCACATACTCACACTGAAGACTTTGCTTTCTCCTTTTTTACATTCTCGATTAGAGAGAGAGTAAGTATAATTTGCTACAGTACCTAACTGGTAATTTGTTTATCAATCCCAAAAAATATAAAGGGCAAATTTGACCTTAGTGGAATTGGAATTTGTGCAGGGAGGTGCAACAAATACTACATTAGCATTCTACATGATGCTCTAATGATTCCACCAATTTCCTATCTTGCTACAGATGAATTATTCAATTTGAACA
Organism: Octopus sinensis; assembly: GCF_006345805.1. Lineage (NCBI taxonomy): Eukaryota > Metazoa > Mollusca > Cephalopoda > Octopoda > Octopodidae > Octopus > Octopus sinensis. Next base: position 11,202,187 of record NC_043017.1, on the reverse strand, counting down.
CAGAAAAAAATAAGTCAGTGAAACACTGCAATAAGATTTTAACTCTTTCAAAACTAATTAATAAAACAAAAGCAGCATTTCAACAGAAATATGGTAACAAAACGATTAAAGTGATCTAAATTGAACCCTTCCATCAAAATTTGACAATTTATGTTCCAAACACCAGCTTAATAACGACTAATTAATTTTTCTAAATTCTATATTAATTTCAAAATTAATTGAAACCAACAGCTCATTTAAATAAAAATAATATGTTAACAAAAGCATTAAAAGTTTATACTTTGCAAAATAAAAAAAAAAAATACTATTACAAAAAAAAGTGCACTTGATAATTACCACTTAAGTGCACTTTCTTTGATCTTAATCTTCCTCGTTTGGTAAATATATTCTGGAAATTGATCAAAACAACCAAGAACAAAATTGTTGAATGTTGGTAACCTTAGAACTGCGGTAAAAAAAAAAAATCTTCAAACTGCTAAATAATTTACAAACCCAACTCTTTGAGAAGCTAATTCAGAAATCATTTTGGTAACTCAATCACCCAAATACATTTAGACTAACAGCAATAACTAAGTCTAGCTAATGAAAACATAATCAGTCACCTTGAAGAGAAATTTTCGAGTCAAATTATTTAGATGGGAAATGTACTTTGTTTCATAAACAAAATCTATTTGCTAACTTACCGAGAAGTATTGCCCCACAAACTTCTAAAATGGGTTTCCACAGTTTCTGCCTACCAAATCCACTCATTAGGCTTTGGTCAGCCTGTGGTTATAGTAAAAGACATATACCCAGGGTGCCATGCAGTGGGATTGAACTTAAAAGCATCTGGTTGGAAAGCAAACATCTTGTCCCACAGCCACACCTGTGCCTAGTATAGATAAATAAACTCTAACAGTTGAGTAAATCATAAACTGTGGTAATTAATATATTATCAATTAATCCTATTGAAGACTGAACCAATGCCGGGGCCTCTACATCAGCAGGTCCCCAATCAAGGGTCTGTGAAGCTTCTAATGTCCACAAAGATAGTTCTCGAAGTGAGACGCCACAAGATAAGTGGTGTTCGAAATTTATAAAAAAGACTGCAGTGTAAATTGTATAATTACTTAATTATATGTATTGTATTAACTGGTGTAAAAGTTGCACTATCCATACTCGAATTTTAACTGACTTGTACACAGGGGCAAAGCTAAAACTACGAAGGGAAAAAATATTGTACCAAGATTTAACACTAAATTAGGGGTGTGACTTATACACAAATAAATATAGCATAAGTATACAAGCACATACCTCGTATTTATGCATGTATAAATCTCACTACTTTATACTTGATTTTCACTGAAAAAAGTAGGGTGCAACATAAACCAGGCAAAGATAAAACTATGAAGGGAAAAAATATTTGTACCAGGGTTTGATGCTAAATTAGGGATGTAACATACACAGTGTATGTGTGTGTGTGTATATATATACACACACACATCATATTTATGGATGTAAAAGTCACTATTTTATACTTGTTTTTAACACAAAAAATTAGGGTGCAACATACACAGAGCAAAGGACAGGAAAAAGTATCTGTACCCAGATTTAACCATAAATGAGGGATGCAAATAATATATGTAAGACTCAGACACAAATGAGACTCAGACTTGAGTGGAACTCAGACATGAGTGAGACTTATATAAGCCAATACAGTAATTACAGCAATGGTTCGGTTCAGTTCACTGGGAAAACAAATTCGTTTGTTGGTTTGTCAGTTAATAAAATCAGTTTATTATGAAGACAGATGTTCCGAAAAGCCAAGGGACCGAAGGGGGAAATTCCTTTAACTAAAAGTAATACTTGGAAGTGAAACAGTTGAAGAACACAGCACTACATCGTCACTGGGGCTGAGAGCAACAGCAACTAAAGTTCTCCTTCAAATCACACACCTTACTGTACTTATGTTTTATGCTTTCCGTGTTTCAGGCATTGGATTGCTGCCATGCTGGAGCAATGCCTTGAAGGGCTTAGTCAAATAAATCAACTCCAGGATGTTTTTTTTTTTTTGGTGAAGTTGAGTACTTATTCTATCATTCTCTTTTGCCAAACTGATAAGTTACAGGACATAAACAAACCAACACTGGTTGTCAAGCAGTGGGACACAAAGACAGACGCATACATAAACATGACAAGCTTCCACACAGTTTCCATCAACCAAATTCACTCACAAAGCATTGGTCAGCCTAGAGCTACAAAAGACACTTGTCCAAGGTGATACCCAGTGAGGTGGAATGCAAATCTCTGTGGTTGCAAAAAGTAAGCTTTTTAACCATAATGCCAAACCTCTGAGAAAAAAAAAAAAAAAAAAAAATTAAAAGAGACAAAACTAAAGAAGAGACATTCCGAAAATGGATAGCTGGAATGGTCACAAACGGAAAATCTTTGATCATAGATACACTTCATCTGAGAATTCAACAACAACATTAAGATTGAGATCAATACCTTTTCTTTTTGCTCTAACATCCATTTTCCATGGTGCCATAAACCAAAGATATACACGATCACGTTTTCACACTCAACAATGCAGTTAGTGGTCCAGCTCTGTACGACAGAGGGTGGGGGAGTAGTGGTGGCGGCGGGGTTTGCTAACACAAACCGACCAATCACAAGAATCGGTGTGTGACAGAACAATGCCTTGGAAAAATACCCCAGTGGAATATAAAGACAGCAATTTACTCCTGTACAATAGCAATTAAAAGCAAAAACCAGAACAACCTTGGTGTGAAATTAAATAAATAAGTGGAGTTATAAAGAATAGATCTAAACAATATCCAGCAGTAGATTTGCATATGAAATCCAAAAACATGAAAAGAAGCAAAGAGAAGAAGAACAGCCACCATATTTAATGGGGGTTAATAACGGGGTGGATGTATGGCTGTGTGGTTATAGTGAAGAAGAGCCATGTGGTTTCAAGTTCAGTCACACTGTGCGGCACCTCGGACAAGGGTCATGTACTATAGACTTAAGCCAACCAATGCCATGTGAGTGAATGTGGTAGATGGAAACTGTGTGGAAGCCCTGTGTGTGTGTGTGTGGGGGGGTTTAGTCCACATTGCTTCTTAAGGAGTATAAAGCCAGTTTCTCTGTTTCACTGGCACACACACACACACCATATATATATATATATATATATATATGTGTCACATTCAAAATGTGACCTCGTGTGTACCGTTGACGATTTTTTTCCCTCTGTCTTCCCTTCTCTGGATCTTTCCTTCTCCTATGTTTCCGACGAAGAGCTCCGCTCGAAACGTTAAACCCTCCTTCTTTCCTGAGCGTCCAATAATACTATATTTGTTCCACGTCCTCGTGTTGTTGTGTTTTTTTGTGCTTTCATGTTTGGATTAACTATATATATATATATATATATATATATATTTTCCATGTTGGACAGGGCGCTGATTTATTGCCAAAATACTTGTTTCTACTGAGTGGATAGAGGCATCATGAAAAGAGAGGTTTGGCTCAAGAACACAACACATTGCCTGGCCCAGGAATCGAAACCACAATCTTACAATGATGAATCCAACACCCTAACCACAGAGCCATGCACCTCCACAGCTGGCATGGAGATATAAATGAACACACACACACACAAATAGAGTCAGGCAAATAAATTACCTCCAGAACTTCCTTTTTCTGTCTTTTCTTTTTTAGTCAGGTACTTATTCTAACAATCTCTTTAGCTGAACTGCTAAGTTACAGGGGTGTAAACAAACACTGGTTGTTGACTGGTGGTGGTGGTGGTGGGTGTGACAAACACAGATATGTGTGTGTGTATGCACAAACATACACACATATGCAGAGACAGAGTGAGAGAGAGAAAGAGAGTTATACACACAGAGACAAACAGACAGACAGAGAGACAACAGGCTTCCATAGAGTTTCCTTCCACAAATTCACTTACAAAGCATTGGTTGGCCCAGGGCTGTAGCGGAGGACACTTGCCCAAAGTATCATACATTAGGACTGAACCCAGAACCATGTAGTTGGCAAGAAAACTTCTTAAGCACACAGCCACGCCTCCCTTTGAAACTGTTAGGCCATGTCCAGCATAACTAAATAGGGAAAATGATTGACTTGTAGAAGTAGGGGTTCTACTCCTACTTCTAGTTTGTTGGTAGTAGAATAAACTGCATAGGGATTTTTTAAGATTTTGAAATCCCTAACTAACATGGTCCCCTGCCCCCATCGTTTACAGATGTAAACTCATGTAATAACAGATAACAGCTGTTCTCCAAATATAGACATGAATCATACACCCACCCCACAAACTCCATGTGTAGATACGAAAGGAATCAAGAAGTCCTTATATTAGTTAATTGTAAGACTTTTCTTCGTGCCAGCATCTTAAACTGATGATATCACATTCGCTCTCCTTAACATTTACACACACACACACAAGTGCGTAAAAGAAGTAAATAATCTTTTCTAGGATTTGACATTTTATTAAATGAGGTCATTTCTTCTTGTAGTCCTGATGGCATTCACGTACATACAAACACAAACACACACAACACAGGCATATGTGCTCCAGCATGGCCTCAAACATGATAGCTAATGAAAAATGAAAGAACACATAAACATACAGAGAACATGTACACATATATTTATTTCTTTACTATCCACAAGGGGCTAAACACAGAGGGGACAAACAAGGACAGACAAAGGGATTAAGTCTATTATATCGACCCCAGTGCGTAACTGGTACTTAATTTATCAACCCCGAGAGGATGAAAGGCAAAGTCGACACATATATTGCAAACGCTATGCATACACACTCATACACACACGCATACACAAAACAGATGCATGTTATACACATGCTCCAGTATGGGCCTAGCCATGATGGCTGAAGGGAATTAAAGAACACACAACACATGAAGTGCATACACATTTATGTTTATGTTTTGTTTATGTTTTCCAGTTTCAGCTCTTGAGCTGTGGTCATGCTGGGGCTTTACACTAACACATGTGCATGTTCCAGACATGCTCCAGTATGGGCTCAGCTATTATCACTAACAGAAACTTTAAAAAGAAACTGAAACATACGCAAATATACAAGCAGCACATTTACACTAACAATGCTTCACCCACAAATACATCCTCCACACATGCTCCAGCATGAGCTTAACCATAATGGCTAAAAGGAACTGAATGACATACAAAATATAAGCATGCAAATGCTTTGTTCTATGTGTGTCGTTTTGTTTATCCACCTTCACCCACCACCACATGACAACCAGTGTTGGTTTGTTTATGTCCACATAACTTAGTGGTTCAGCAAAATGGACTGATAGAATAAGTACCAGACTTACAAAAAAAGAATATATAGGTGCTGTGTGGTAAGTAGCTTGCTAACCAACCACATGGTTCCGGGTTCAGTCCCACTGCGTGGCATCTTGGGCAAGTGTCTTCTGCTATAGCCCCGGGCCGACCAATGCCTTGTGAGTGGATTTGGTAGACAGAAACTGAAAGAAGCTTGTCGTATATATGTATATATATATGTGTGTGTATGTGTGTTTGTGTGTATGTGTTTGTCACCTTAGCATTGCTTGACAACCGATGCTGGTGTGTTTACGACCCCATCACTTAGTGGTTCTGCAAAAGAGACCGATAGAATAAGTACTGGGCTTACAAAGAATAAGTCCCGGGGTCGATTTGCTCAACTAAAAGCGGTGCTGCAGTATGGCCGCAGTCAAATGACTGAAACAAGTAAAAGAGTAAAGAGTATATAGATATGTAAATGTGTATCAGGGTTGATTTGATCAGCTAAAACTCTTTGAGGAAGGAGGTGCCCCTGCATGGCCACAGTCAAATGACTGAAACAAGTAAAAGACACACACACATACACACGCATACACTGAAATTGTGTCACACAAACACACATCCATTCTAACAATCATATTCCAAATGCTGCTGCTTATACAAAATGAGGAAAGACAAAATTCTGAACACAGGGTTATTGTCTTACAAATAACAACACACAAGAGATTTAATACAACAATTAATTTTACCCCTTTCTTTTTTTTTCTGAAATGTGGAGCTTATATGGTTATAAAAATAACTTCAGCTTAGAAAACAAATAAAAGCTTGTATTCAGACAAAAATAAAACCTACATATATGAATGCTGTTGCTCTTGGCCTTAACCTTTTTGATAGCAACCCACCTGAGACTGTCACTGGTTCTATAACACAATCTTCATATTTTAAAGTGATCTAAATTTAAACCTTCCATTTAAGCTTTCATACAAATTTATGTCCCAAACGCCTGCCTAATGAATGACAAAAGTTATTTTACTGAACTCTTTGTTATTTCCAGAAAAAAATTGAAACTAGGCGCAGGAGTGGCTGTGTGGTAAGTAGCTTACTTACCAACCACATGGTTCCGGGTTCAGACCCACTGCGTGTCACCTTAGGCAAGTGTCTTCTACTATAGCCTCGGGCCGACCAAAGCCTTGTGAGTGGATTTGGTAGACGGAAACTGAAAGAAGCCTGTCATATATGTATATGTGTATATATATATTATATATATATATATATATATATATATATATGTATGTATGCGTGTTTGTCCCCTAGCATTGCTTGACAACTGATGCTGGTGTGTTTATGTCCCCGTCACTTAGCGGCAAAAGAGACCGATAGAATAAATACTGGGCTTACAAAGAATAAGTCCTGGGGTCAAGTTGCTTGACTGGGCGGTGCTCCAGCATGGCCGCAGTCAAATGACTGAAAAGAGTAAAGAGTAAGGCAGATGGTAACAGAAGGGTTAAAATCATCTAAATTAAAACATTCCATCAAAATTTTGGGTTAATTTATGGTCCAGAAACCAGCTTAATTAACAACAAAATCGTTTCGTTAAATTCATCATTATTTTCAAAATGAAATGGAAGAAAAGCAGTCCGTTTTAACAGAAAGATAGTGACAAAAGGTTAGCACACAGTTCCAGGTTCAGTCCCACTGTGTGGAACCTTGGGCAACTGTCTTCAACTAAAGTGTCATGATGACCAAAGCCTTGAGAGTGGATATGACAGACGGAAACTGAAAGAAGCCTATTGTGTGTGTGTGTGTGTATACATATATCATCATCATTATTTCGTTTTTGGATTTGGTTTGCAAGATTCTTTATATGAGTTCGTGTGCTGAAGCATATTCTGTTGTGTCTGGGGAGAGTCGTTTTCTTTTTGTGCCTTATAATATAACACACTCACCGGTAAAATTTCCACTTCTTTCTTATTTCTATTTTCCTAAAATTTTTGTTGCGTCTTGCAACCTTTTCAATAGTATTGACTCATAAAAATAAAAAAAAGTGGAAACTTTACCAGCGAGTGTGTTATATTATAAGGCACAAAAAGAAAATGACTCTCCCCAGACACAACAGAATCATCATTATTGTTTAACCCTTTAGTGTTTGCATTATTCTACCAAAATTAATGCTTCTTTATCCTCATTGTTTTGAACTAATCACACATTATCTTGTAGCTATGAGATTTTGATGAAGTAGCTGTTAATTTTTAAAATGACATTGTAGGGTTGGTCTGAGAGACCAGATCTGGCAAGTTTGGACATAAAACAGGCAGAATACTTTTGGCCGGATATGGCTGGTTTAAATGCTAAAGGGTTAACATCCTCCTTGCATGCTGGCATGGGTTGGACAGTTTGACAGGAGCTGGCCAGGTAGGGGTCTGCACCAGACTTCCGTGTCTGTTTTGGCAGGGTTTTTACAGTTGGATTCCCTTCTGAACCCCAACCACCACTTGACTACCAGTTGGTGTGTTTTTGTCCTTTTAACTCAGCGGTTTGGCAAGACACTGACTGAATATGTGCTAGGCTTACACAAGAAAAAGTGCTGGGGTCAATTTGTTAACTAAAATTCTTCAAGGTCGCAGTGGTAGGATGTACATTTGACATTGGCTTTAAAACTCGCTTACATTACTTACACACAGACACACACACACGTCTCTTCACTTTGACCTTGCACCAAAGCTTTTGCTGAAAATTCTTAGCAAGACGCAAATACGTTTATATTATTGACATTTAGCATTTTGAGCAAACACTCAGGAATCTGTTCCCCTCCCACGATTTTCATACGATTAGCACATGACATAGTTGTATCAAGCACAAAAAAGAAACTAAAAAAAAAAAAAAACCTTAATAAAAATATTTTTAAATAAATAAAACTAAAAATAGAAATTAGCCATGTTGATAAAATAAACCTCAAAGAAGTAAATAAAGGAGGTTGAGGGGGGATGCAATAAGAGCTGTCGTGATTGTGTGACCAAAGAAATGTACTTTTGTAACACCATGGTGCTAAGTTTGGTCTCACAACTCTGTAATCTCTAGAGACCAGTTTCATGGAAGCTGCAGATCAAAACTGCAACTTTGTCATCTATTGCCAAGATACTTGTCTCAAATGTATAATGATAATATTGGTTTCAAATTTTGGCACAAGGCCAGTAATTTCGGGGGAGAGGATAAGTCGATTAAATTGACCCCCAGGGTTCAACTGGTACTTATTTTATTGGGCCCAAATGGATGAAAAGTAAAATTGATCTTGGTAGAATTTGAACCCAGAGTGCAAAGACGGGCAAAATGCCTGTATTTACATCTTGCCCAGAGTGCTAATGATTCTGTCAACTCTTGCTGCTGTAAAGTACAGGTTTCAAAATTTTGCACAAGGTCAGTAATTTCGGGGGGGGAGAGGATAAGTCGATTAAATTGACCCCCAGGGCTCAACTGGTACTTATTTTATCGGCCCCAAAAAGTTGAAAGGTAAAATTGATCTTGGTAGAATTTGAACCCAGAGTGCAAAGACGGGCAAAATGCCTGTATTTACATCTTGCCCGGAGTGCTAATGATTCTGTCAACTCTTGCTGCTGTAAAGTACAGGTTTCAAAATTTTGCACAAGGTCAGTAATTTCGGGGGGGGAGAGGATAAGTCGATTAAATTGACCCCCAGGGCTCAACTGGTACTTATTTTATCGGCCCCAAAAAGTTGAAAGGTAAAATTGATCTTGGTAGAATTTGAACTCAGAGTGTAAAGACGGGCAAAATGCCCATCTTTACATCTTGCCCGGAGTGCTAATGATTCTGCCAGCTCTCACTGCTGTAAAGTACAGGTTTCAAAATTTTGACACAAGGGCAGCAGTTTCGATTACATCAACCACTCAACCGGTACTTATTTTTATCAACCCCGAAAGGATGAAAGGCAAAGTTGATCCCGGTGGTATTTGAACTTAGAATGTAGAGACAAATGGAATGCCACTAAGCATTTTGTCCAGTGTGCTAAGGATTCTGCCAGTTTGATGTCTTTGATTTAATTGATGATGATGATGATGATGATCTGACTAAAACGAAACAATAAAAACACTGAAACAACAGAACATACTGCATCTAATGACAGATAGAAAATGACTATTATCATATGGCAATGGTATGTAACAGTTGTGTGTGTGAGAGAGAAAGAGAGAAGAGAGAGAGAGAGAGGTAAAGAGAGAGAGAGAGAAGGAGAGTGTGAGAGAGAGTGAGAGAGAGAAAGAGAGAGATAGAGACAGAGAGAGAGAGAGGTAAAGAGAGAGATAGACAGAGAGAGAGAGTGTGAGAGAGAGAGAGAGTGTGAGAGAGAGAGAAGAGAGAGATAGAGACAGAGAGAGAGAGAGAGAGATAGAGACAGAGAGAGAGAGTGAGAGAGAGTGAGAAAGAGAGAGATAGAGACATAGAGAGAGAGAGTGTGAGAGAGAAAGATATATATAGAGAGAGAGATAGAGAGAGAAAGAGAGAGAGACAGAGAGAGAGAGAGAGAGAGAGAGAGAGAGAGAGAGAGAGAGAGAGATAATATCACAGCACTTGGTTGATAATCATTCTAATTCCTTTACTGAAATAGAGTTAGACTAATCAGCTTAAGCACGCTGCTGCTGCTGGTGCACAGGCTCACTCATACTTTTGTCATCTGCATTCAAATCCACCACCGAGTTCAGTTGCCTACAGTCGTTTTGTATGTTGTTTAATTCCCAGGTCAACACTAATCGTGCAAGTCCCAGGATCAGAGGCATTCCACTGTAAACATCCTGTGGCTGTGTGGGTAAGGGGCTCACTTTGCAACCGTGTTTAGGGGTCAGTCCCATTGTGCGTAAATGTCAAGACGTGGAGATGCAAACAGACACACAAACTCACTGATACACACATTCACGTGTGTGTGTGTGTATGTGTGAGAGAGAGACAGACAGACAGAGAAAGACAGGCTTCTTTCAGTTTCCATCCACCAAGCTCCCTCACAAGGCTTTGGTTTGCCAGGGTCAATAGTAGAAGACGGGGCGAGCTGTCAGAGTCGTTAGCATGCTGGGCGAAATGCTTAGCGGTATTTCATCTGCCACTGAGTTCAAATTCCGCCGAGGTCGACTTTGCCTTTCATCCTTTCAGGGTCGATTAAATAAGTACCAGTTACGCACTGGGGTCGATATAATCGACTTAATTCCGTTTGTCTGTCTTTGTTTGTCCCCTCTGTGTTTAGCCCCTTGTGGTTAGTAAAGAAATAGACATATACCCAAAGTACCACAGAGTGGAATTGAACCTGGAAACAAAACTGGGAAACGGGGAGGGGGGTAAGATGAATGCAAAGTAAATGGACACAAAGCAAAAAAAAATAAATAGAAAAGGAGATAAAAATGCCTTCTTGAGAAACACTGACAATTCTTCCACAGTTCTTCTGCCAAGAGCTTGACAATGAGCCTATTTAAACAAAGTTTTATTGACTTCCTGCCTGATTAATTCAAGATCATGTACACAGAGAGAGAGGGGGAGAAAGAAACAGACAGACAGAAGAAATGAGGGGGGGGGATAAACAGCAGAGAGAGAGAGAGAGCAAGAGAGAGAGAGCGAGAGAGAGAGAGAAATGTGTGAAGATGACCTAATTAATTAACAAAACAACTGGTTATCACCATCATCATCATATTTTTTTTTCACCAAGCTGACAGGAACTGGATGAATCTCACAGCATCTCACTATTTGTCACAGTGTTCATGCCATCTGGAATACTCAACCACAGAGAAAACTTGTTAGTCTTTGTTGCGTGTGCAATGATTTAATGCCCTTCCTAGCACCAACCACCAACCCCTTCACACCATAGAACAGGGGCATTTTACCATACCACCAGCACTAGAGAGGCTGACTATAACAAGATTTAACCCTTCAGCATTTAAACCGGCCATATCCAGCCAAAAGTATTCTGCCTGTTTTATGGGCAAACTGGCCAGATCTGGTCTCTCACATCAACCCTACAATATCATTTTAAAAATTAACAGCTACCTCATTAAAATCTCATAGCTACAAGATAATGTGTGATTAGTTCAAAACAATGTGGATAAAAAAGCATTAATTTTGGCAGAATAATGCAAACACTAAAGGGTTAAGAGTCAAACGTTATTTTGCATCAGATTCAGTTTCCGTTGCAGAGTTACCATTATTCTAAACAGGTTGCCAATACCGCACTCTGATCAGCAAACATTTCCTGATCATTCAAGCAGCCCATTAAATTTTCCAAAATGCCAAGAACTTAATATGCAAAATAATCAGATAAACTTGGCAATAATTTTGAAATACTATGTGTGTGTGTGTGTGTGAGTGTGTCTTGGTATTGTATTTGTCTCTTACCCACCTCTTGACAACTGCAAGTTTATGTCCCCATGACTTAGTGGTTTGGCAAAAGAAACTGTTAGAATGAGTACGGAACTTATGAAAAAAGAAAGTATTGGAGTCAATTTGTTTGACTAAAACCTTTCAGGCCAGTGCCCCAGCATGGCCACAGTCGAATGACTGAAACAAGTGAAAGATAAAAGAATAAAAAAGATAATGTAAATATTATGTTTAATACTTCAATAGGGGAAACATTCTTTTGTAAAGTGATTCGTTAAAAAGAATAATAAAATACGACAAACCAAAATAGACATATTAGATCTCATTCAACAAAGAATGTTTATTTCCTTGGCATTATTCATTGGGGGGTGGGGCAGAAAAATACAAAAAAAAAAACTTCAAAAAAATTCTTGAAATAAATTGCATAGGGAAAAAAAAATTATACTCCTAAAAAAACTCAAAAGCCAACACAACCAACAAGCTAAAATTTAAATTTAAATATATATATACATACATACACACACACATATATATATATATATATATATATATATATATATACATACACACACACACACACACACATATATACATACATACACACACATACATATACATACACACACACACATATATACATACATACATACATACATACATACATACACACACCACACACACACACATATATATACATACATACACACACATACATATACATACACACACACACACATATATACATACATACATACATACATACATACATACACACACACACACATATATATATATATACACACATAAATACATACACACACATATATACATACAAGTTTCAGGTGTTATAGTCAAGCTATATATAGATGTCTCTCCACAGGAGAACTAAACTTAGAAAAACTTACTAAGACAATAAAATGTAAAAATAAAACGTAAAGTTACTAAATATAGCGCATCTCTGCAAGCATTTAGGATTTCCAAATATTTCTGGATCATTATTTGAGATGAAAGATATGTGCAAGTTTGTTTCCAGACAGGAAGTGAATTATCTAGGTCTGTTGCTAACGTAACTGATACTACAATTAAAAAGCGATGATGACAGGTGGATAGCATGGCACTTGTACCACAGCCTTTCTGGAGAGTCTATATAACTGCAGAGGGCATTTAAAATAGATAACAGTGTGCTTGCATATGGGCGTGTGGGTTTGGTGATGCAAACAGGAAAATAGAACTCAAAAACATGAATATATATTATTAATCAGCAGATGTTACCGAGTGACTCAAAGGCCAAGAATCTTGTGCATCGGCACTTAGTAATTGGAATTTATCAAGTGCCAATGCACAAAACTCTTGGCCTTTGAGTCACTCTGTAACTCAAGCCAATTCTGCTCCCACAGCATCAACCAGAGCAAACAGGACTCAGTGCTCTGAGAAGTAAAACAATAATAATAATAATAACAATAATATATATCCTCATCTTCATTTAACATCCATTTATATATATATATATATATATATATATATATATATTGAACTCATTTATTTGTTTTGTTTAATTTTTGTTTATCGCTCGCATATGACCGTTATTTGAAAGGACCAATCAAGTAAGTCCATTTTTAAAGGTGTAACGTTTATACTAGTCTTGATAGAATTGTCATATCGGTTCAATTTTAACAAAACTGTCCGACGAACGGGAACGTGAAACTCAGAGTAACAGGTTTTGTTGAATTTCTGCTGCTTTTAAATAAAGCATATTACTCTACCCCTGGTATTTGAGTACTCTTTTTTTCCACCTTGTTTCACATTTATGTGTTTACTCCGGTATATTTATATATATACATATACATATATTTATATATATATATATATATATATATATTGAACTCATTTATTTGTTTTGTTTAATTTTTGTTTATCGCTCGCATATGACCGTTATTTGAAAGGACCAATCAAGTAAGTCCATTTTTAAAGGTGTAACGTTTATACTAGTCTTGATAGAATTGTCATATCGGTTCAATTTTAACAAAACTGTCCGACGAACAGGAACGTGAAACTGCAAGTAACAGGTTTTGTTGAATTTCTGCTGCTTTTAAATAAAGCATATTACTCTACCCCTGGTATTTGAGTACTCTTTTTTTCCACCTTGTTTTACATTTATGTGTTTACTCCGGTATATATATATACATATATATACATATATATATATATATATATATATATATATATATTTATATATATATGAGAGAGATACTGTGTGTGTGTGTGTATACTATCAACAAACAACATGAACAACACAAATACAAAGTTTAATATTAAGATGCTCAAGAGAAAAAGAGAGAGATAGTCACAGAGATTTAAAGAGAGAGGGAGAGAGAAGGAATCCTGGATTGAGAGAGAAAGCAATAAATCAGAGACAGAAAAAGTATGACAAATACAATGAATGAATGAAGTAAGACAGCTGCATCTGAAGACTACTCGACAGGTGACAATACACGGAGTAAGTAAGAGAGTTTTAAGAAGACTTGTGAAGTAGCAGTGGATTTAGAAAATAAAGGAACTGACAGGCTAAAGCTGAACTGAAGACATAGATGTTTTACAAGAATAAGGTTGAAGAATATCATTGATGTTTACAGCTGGAAATAAGTGAGGGTTGGTGACAGGAGAGTCATCCAGCTTTAGAAAACCAAATGTACCTTAATGAATACTCTCTCTTTTACTTGTTTCAGTCTTTTGACTGCGGCCATGCTGGAGCACTGCCTTTAATCGAGCAACTCGACCCCGGGACTTATTCTTTTGTAAGCCCAGTACTTACTCTATCGGTCTCTTTTGCTGAACCGCTAAGTAACAGGGACATAAACACACCAGCATCGGTTGTCAAGCAATGCTAGCGGGACAAACACAGACACACAAACACACACACGTATATATATATATATATATATATACATATATACGACGGGCTTCTTTCAGTTTCCATCTACCAAGGCTTTGGTCGGCCCGAGGCTATAGTAGAAGACACTTGCCCAAGGTGCCACGCAGTGGGACTGAACCCGGAACCATGTGGTTGGTAAACAAGCTACTTACCACACAGCCACTCCTGTGCTTTATGATGTGTGATCTTCATAAGCATGGAAATGTCAATGTTATAACAATTATGATGATGATGATGCTGATGGCAGTGGTAATGATGCTGAAGCTAGTCATTTGTCCTTCATCATCGTGTTTGCCAAGTTTTAGAATTTGGAAGCTATCTTAATTTTAATTAACACAGCAATTTGTCCTCCTTCCTATTTCTACGACAAAAACTGGTTTAGTCCCAAGACTGCCATAACCAAGTAAACACTCCAGCTACAACCATCTTATGATTTCAGAAGCATGTCTAGGACCACGGTATCTAGTATACCCTTCCTTTTCCTAAGGAAGTAGGGCTTGATTTGAAGGATATTTGGCTGCTGCTTCTAGCACATCCAGTGACCACATAGAGATTCTCTCATAGAAGGTATGTGGTAAATAGGTTGTAATATATTGAAAGAGATGCGATTAGTGGAAGATTGGTTGTAATTAAGACAACAGTGGTTGAAATCAGTTCCTGGATGATACAGTGACCACGGACTTGACAAGTATGTAATTAGTGTTGGTCAATGCTTGTTTGACTGATCCAAACTTAGAGCAGAAACATTTAATTTCTTTTTTATGAAACAGTGTTCTTTTTATGGATGTTTTTTCTCTTTATAGTTTACGTCTCACCCGATCAAAAGGTGTCCAATAGGCGCAGGAGTGGCTGTGTGGTAAGTAGCTTGCTAAACAACCATATGGTTCCGGGTTCAGTCCCACTGCGTGGCACCTTGGGCAAGTGTCTTCTACTATAGCCCCGGGCCAACCAATGCCTTGTGAGTGGATTTGGTAGACGGAAACTGAAAGAAGCCTGTCGTATATATGTATATATATATATATATATATATATATATATATATATATATATATGTATGTGTGTGTGTGTTTGTGTGTCTGTGTTTGTCCCCCTAGCATTGCTTGACAACCGATGCTGGTGTGTTTACGTCCCCGTCACTTAGCGGTTCGGCAAAAGAGACCGATAGAATAAGTACTGGGCTTACAAAGAATAAGTCCCGGGGTCGATTTGCTCGACTAAAGGCGGTGCTCCAGCATGGCCGCAGTCAAATGACTGAAACAAGTAAAAGAGTAAAGAGTAATGTCACAGAAAAAGAAAAAAATGATTAGGTGCAGGTATCATCACAGCATGGCAAGAAGTTTGCTGACGAGTCCTATTGTTCTGGGTTCAGTCCCAATGTGGCACCTTGAGCAAGTCTCTTCTACCATAACCCAGGACTGGCCAAAATCTTAGGAGAAGATTTGGAAGACAAAAACTGACAAAACCCCATCGTGTGTGTGTGATTGTGTTAAGGTTTAGCTTTTATCATCATCATCACCACCATTGTTTTAACATCTGCTTTTCCATGCCAGCATGGGTCAGATAGACTTTGTCAAGGCAGATTTTCTACAGCCAGCTGCCCTCCCGGTCCTGTTGCTGATCATTACCTGCTTCCAAGTAAAGTAATATTTTTCCTTGACCAGACACATTTTCATGGAAGACTGGAATGAACGACACCGCTTGTACGACAGTGATGCTCACTTACAACTAACTGACTTACTATGTCAAAACGAGGACACGAGGAACACACACATACACACACATTAATATAATCATCATCGTTTAACGTCCACTTTTCCATGCTTGCATAGGTCAGAGAAAATTTGTTAAGACTGATTTGCTACAACTGGAGGCCCTTAACCAATTTTGTGGCCACACATGATTGAGACCACTTGTATGCCAGTGATACTCACTTAAAACTACCACAAGATGTCAAGACAAGCAAACACAACACACATGCACACACAACAGGCTTCTTTCAGTTTCCATCTACTAAATCTTCTTACAAGGTTTTTGCTCCACCCTGAGCCATAGGGAAAAAACACTTGCCCAAGATGCCACAGACTGGGATGGAACCTGAAACCATATCCTTGCAAAATGAAATTCTTAACCAAACAGCTCAACAACAACAACAACAACAGTAGCAGCCTATTTTTTACTACCCACAAGGGGCTAAACACAGAGAGGACAAATAAGGACAGACAAACGGATTAAGTCGATTATATCGACCCCAGTGCATAACTGGTACTTATTTAATCGGCCTTGAAAAGATGAAAGGCAAAGTCGACCTCGGCGGAATTTGAACTCAGAACGTAACGGCAGATGTAATACTGCAAAGCATTTCGCCCTATATGCTAACGTTTCTGCCAGCAGCAACCACCACCACCACCACCACCACCACCACCAACTGCTGCCACCGCCACCGCCATCTATATAGAGTTTCCCTTCTACCCTTGAGCTTACTTTCCAAGATTCCCCACACCGAATCCCAGGAGATTTACCATCTTTTTTCGCATTTGTATAAGGATCTGTTTATCTATTTATATAAAACACAACAAAAAGATCGAAAAAAAAAGAGCAAGCAACAAATATGAATTCCTTGGAAGAACAACAACATCACTGCTGCTACTGCAGCCAATGACAAGAAGAATGATGATGGTGATGATGATGATAACAATGATGAAGGTGGTGGTGGTGGTAATGATGGTTATGATGGTGGTGATGATGGTCATCAAAATGAGTATGGTTGTGATAATGGTGATGATGATGATGACAGTGATAATGATGACGGTTATGATGGTGGAGTTCTGATAATGGTGGTGGTGATGATAGTGATTATTATAATGACAATGGTGGTTATGATGTTGATGGTGATGATGATGATGGTGGTTATAATGGCTATGATGCAACAATGATGATGATGTTTATGATGATGATAAAATAACATAGCTATATTTTTGACAGGAAGTTCCCTAAAATAACCTTACTGATCCACAGCCAGGTTTTTTTCTCTTTTCTTTCTTTTTTTTTTATTCCCCATAATCATTAATTAAGACTTTTAATTTATTTATCCAAGCCAACTTCCCGCTAGTTCCATTTATACCATTTTTCACCACAACATGAAAAAATAAAAATAAAAAGGCAAAAAAACACTCTGCAACATAAAAAAAAGGGGAAAAGAAGTACCAAAAAAAATCACTAACACAGCAAAAAAAAAAAAGTTTCATTAGATGAATTTTCTTTTTTCTACCTCTTAGTCAGAGAGGAAGTGTCAACACTAACAACCTTTCTTCACAATATATCTATTGGTGCTGGCAGAGCTGCGTGGTCATGAAGCTTGTTTTCAAACCATGTGGTAATGAGTACAGTGTCACAGCATGGCAACTTGAGCAAATGTCTTCTACTATAGCCCCTGGCTGACCAAAGCCTTGTGAATGAATATGACAGACGTAAACTGGTGTGCACATGAGAGAGAGAGAGAGAGAGAGAGAGAGAGAGAGAGAGAGAGAGAGAGAACCCTTTTTTTTAGATATCACCTGGCTTTTGCAAATGAGCATCGTTGCCATACGAGCAATGTCGTTCATTGCCATACGAGTCTTCTGTGAAAAACAAGGTCTGATCAAGGGGAAATATTCCCTTGTCTGGAAACAAGTGAAGGTTGGTGACAAGCTGGCCATCTGGCCCTACAGAAAAGTCTGTCTAAGCAAATTCCATCCGGTCCATGCAAGGATGGAAAAATGGACATTAAAATGACAACGACAATGACTATATATATCATCATCATCATCGTTTAACGTCCGTTCTCCATGCTAGCATGGGTTGGACGGTTCGACCGGGGATCTGGGAAGCCAGAAGGCTGCACCAGGCTCCAGTCTTATCTGGCAATGTTTCTACAGCTGGATGCCCTTCCTAACGCCAACCACTCCGTGAGTGTAGTGGGTGCTTTTTACTCCGTGAGTGTAGTGGCTGGCAACGGCCACGGTCGGATTGGTGCATTTTACGTGCCACCGGCATGGAAGCCAGTTGAGGCGGCGCTGGCATCGGCCATATATATATATATATATATATATATATATATACACACACACATACATACATACATACACACACACATCACTATATATGTATATATATGTGTGTGTATGTATAAACATTACATTGTATCTATTTACACGTTGCACTTCCAGTACAAGTACTAATGCCTAACAAGCTTAAATGGTAAGTGGACCTCACAAACACAAGTGGTGTAGATATATACAAGAAGCCATTTTCTTAGTATTTTTTTTAGTCTTTTTGTTTTCCTTTTCAGCAGTTGGCAAATGTATGTCTGCCTGTGCATGTTTTTTTAATGAACTAAAAAAATAATACTAATAATTATATAGATTACAAAAACAGAAATTATTAGCTTCCTTACAGGATTCCTCTTGCACAGATTAAAAAAGAGATTGCAGATTATTATGCAATACATAATAAGCACAAGCATAGCTGTGTGGTTAAGATGTTTAACTTGCAGCTACGTGGTTTCAGGTTCAGTCTCCCTGTCCAGCACCTTGAGCAAGTGTCTTCTACTAAAGCTCCAGGGAAAACAATGACATGAGAGTGAGTTTCATAGACAGAAACTATGTTGACGCTGTGTGTGTGTGTGAGTGAGTGAGTGAGTGAGTGAGTGAGGAGTGAGTGAGAAGTGAGTGAGTGAGTGAGTGAGTGAGATATATATATATATATATATATATATATATATATATATAGAGAGAGAGAGAGAGAGAGAGAGAGAGCGCATAAAATCATGAGGTATGAAAGGTGAATATATATATCTAACATGACATACATGGAAGTACCATGGTTAAGTAAATATATCTCCCCTCTCATATTTCATGGTTTTATATTTTGCTAATGAAATAATTTCATTGATCAGATGTTCTGGATTTTCAGTTACATGCATGGGACACTCTACATTGCACTTTTTTGTAATTGGTTATCATGTGGTGGACTGTTAGCTGGGTCCCTAAGAGGAGCTTCCTGTGATAGCTACACGATTCTCTGAATCTACATCTTACACAACTCATTAATAGGTGTGTATGTGTGTGTTCCTTGTCTTGATATATAGCTGTAGATGATTACTTCTCTCATAAATCATCAGAGTCTTCCATGTCTAACCATTAAGAAATATTACTTGGAAACTTGCTTGGAAACAGGTGAAGGCTGCTGACAGGAAGGGCATCCAACCATAGAAAATCTGCCTCAACAAATTCTGCCCAACCCAAGCAAGCTAGTTATTAAATGATGATAATGACAATGATCATCATTATCATTGTTTAACATCCACTTTCCATGCTGGCATGGATTGGAAAGTTTGACTGAGGGCTGGCAAGCTAGAAGGCTGCACCAGGCTCCAATCTGATTTGGCAAATGTTTCTACAGCTGGTTGCCCTTCCTAACGTCAACCATGAAAGTGTAGAGGGTGCTTTCTACATGCTACCAGCACATGGGCCAGTCAGACGGTACTGGCATCAGCCACACTTGAATGGTGCTTTTTATGTGCCACCAGCATGAAGGCCAGTCAGCCACACTTGAATGGTGCTTTTTATGTGCCACCAGCATGAAGGCCAGTCAGCCACACTTGAATGGTGCTTTTTATGTGCCACCAGCATGAAGGCCAGTCAGCCACACTTGAATGGTGCTTTTTACGTGCCACCAGCATGAAGGCCAGTCAGCCACACTTGAATGGTGCTTTTTATGTGCCACCAGCATGAAGGCCAGTCAGCCAACACTGGCATCGACCACGCTTGAATGGTGCTTTTTATGTGCCACCAGCATGAAGGCCAGTCAGCCAACACTGGCATCGACCACGCTTGAATGGTGCTTTTTACGCGCCACTGGCATGGGAACCAGTCAGCTGGCACTGGCAGCAATCAAGCACAAATGGTGATGTAAAAAAAAAGTAGGGCAAAATATCTGTGTATACATATAAGTAATGTGTGACAACAATTATTTATATTGTATTTTAATTTTATATTGATTTTCTTTTTCTGTAATTATGTAATTTCAATTTTTCTCTTAGTTTTTTTTTTTTTGGGGGGGGGGATCTTCTGGGTTTTGGTTACCTTTATTTCTTACTTGATTCAGTCTTTGGACTGCATTTTAGCCAAGCAAATTGACCCCAGTACTTAATTCTTAAGTTTGGCACTTCTTCCTTGGTCCCTTTTCCTAAGTTGCAAAATTATAGGGATGTAGACAAACTCCCACCAGTTGTCAAGCAGTGAGAGGGGGGTAAACCCACACACACACACACCTACTATGATCTTGGATATAGTTTCCACTGACCAACCCCCAAATCTTAAGGCAGTGTTTGGCCTGAAGCTATAGTAAAATACATTTGTCCAAAGCACTCTGCCATGCAAAGGAACTGACCGCCCCCAAACCGCATGGCTGAGAAGTGATCTCGTTAACCACACAGTCAAGCCTACACTTAAAATAACAAATAATAATTATGGAACAAACACTGTGTCTGTTTCTGATATTAATCCTGCTTCTATGGCGTAACTAATGAGAACTTAATATCAACTGTGTTAGAAATTTACCATGATTCATAAGAGGAAGGACCAACACACACACACACACACACACACACAAGAGGAAAACCCAGAGCTACACACAAAGAGGAAAACCCATATACACACATATATCCATATGCAAACACATTTCCTGATGTTTGCTAAATACAGTAGTAGAAAAATAAAAATTGAAAAGAAACACCAAATAAATAACATTATTCATATATATATATATATATATATATATATAATATATATATATATATATATTATATATTATATATATATATATTATATATATATATATATATATATAAGTATTTATGTATGTCATGTTATTTTTATGAATTTTTATGAATTGTCGCTTCACTGATTATTGGGTATTTGGGTTGGTTGGTTGGTTGGTTAGATAGGTGGCTAGGTTTTGTCATGTTTCCCTGAGATGACATCATAAACATGATGATGTCATTAGTCTCTTCCCTGACTTTGCTAGGCCAGTCTTAAGTGATAGTCATTTAAGATTAATGGAGCAAAACAAAACAAACAACAACAACAAAAAAGGTTATTTTTCTTTCCTTTTCTTTGCTTTATTTATTGAAGCTGCCCACACCTCACCTGCTTTGCAACGATTTCTATGGATTGTAGCATACCTAGATTTCAGAATTTATTTCCTGGCCAGGTTAGCTGTACTCAGTGACAGTATCCAGCAATGGATGTTTAGTTCTGCCGCCTACAGAGTTAGGAAGAGCTCTAACACACACACGTTTACACATGTATACATACAAACACACACAGACACACACACAACAACTGAATCTACAGGCCATTTCTTTGGATATTGACCAAGCCGCTTGCATCCTGGAAATATTTGGCAACCCAAAACCATGTGGCGGGGAAGCGATTTAACCATACACATCTGGATTGTGTTCTTATTTTACTAAACCCTTCCAAACTCTTGATTTTTTTCCCCCAAATTATTTTAAACATACATTCAGTGTATTTCATGAGGAATAATGTTACGAAATGAATCGACCCTTTTGTCATTATTTACCATAGTATTTCTGTTGAAATGTAGTGCTTCTGTTGCAATAAATTTTTTGAAAATATTGAAGAATTTAGAGAAATAACTTTCTTTATTAAGCTGATGATTGGAACATAAGCTAACATGAAATTTTGATGGAAAGTATTTAGATCATTTTAACCCTTTCGTTACCATATTTTGTCATAACATACACAACCTTTGTTTCAATTAATTTTTGAAAATAATGAAGAATTTAGTCAAATATTTTGTTGTATCTCAGGAGGGTCATTATGCCATTATAAACACACCCACTGGTTCTATTTCACTTTTTTTTTGTATTAACCTCATCAATGACATGACCTTCTCCACTCCAAGTCTGCCTCAGATAACTTTGTCATTATTAAGCTGGTGTTTAGAACATAAATTCCTTTCTACTATAGGTATAAGGTGTGAAATTTTGGGGGAGGGTGCTTGTCAGTTACACTGTCTCCTGAGCTCAAATGTTACATATTTTATCAACCCCAAAAGGATGAAAGGCAAAGTCAACCCTGAGAGAATTTGAACTCACAATATAAAGACCCAAAAGAAATACCCCTAATTTTACCCAACATATTAAAGATTCTGCCAGCTGCTAGCTTATTTTGAACATGAATCAACATGAAATTTTGATGGAAACTTTTGATTCAGATCACTTTAAGGCAGGAAGCTTACGTCAGCAGACCGGGGGGTGGCGTCAACCAGGTTGGTATTCAAAGGGTTAATAAAAAGCAAAGAAAAAAAAAAGAAAAGAAAAAGAAATCATTCAAAAAAATCTCAGAAAAATCTCTCACCCGTTCCTGAGTCATTCTTGCTAATGCGATAGGCATTCAGATCTTGAAGTTCCTCGCGGAGTTCTGTTAATTTGTTATTAGCTCGCTTTACAAGGCTGTTGATGTTGGATAAGCTTTTCTTGTCTGTGCTCACCTCCCTAAGGCGTTCAGCACCTTCTTTAATTTTCATCTCTTTCCGAATTTCTTTCTTCAAATTCTCGCATGCATGATCAAGATGCTGCTGGATGCTGGCATCGGAGAGATCAGCTAAATGATATCGAGCTTCTAGGTCAGCATGAGTATTTTTGGTGTAACCTCCCTGCAGAAGAACAGAAAAAAAAAATTTAATTTAGGTAATGTGCATTATAATTGGATCCAAAGAGTAAATAAAAAATTGCAACACCCTTGAACCAGTTTACAAATATATATATATATATATATATATATATATATATATATATATATATAGTAGAAATATGTTACGAAAAGAAAATATAAAATACACGTGGAAATGTAAGGGTAAAATATGAAAAATCAACAAAAATGCACATTGCAAATAGAAAAAGGCTATTTACGACAGGTAACGGCAAATATATACATTTAGATTGACTGAGGTAGTAATACGAGTCATAAAAGTCATTATTATGAGATGATTATAAGATGATAATAAAGTAAGAGAACAAAACGAACCATGGTTTATGCAAAGCTATTCATCGTTTGTGTGTGTATATATATATATACACACAGATGTGTACACACACAAATCCACTTCCCTTGAAAGTAATGATAAATGGTGAACAGAAAACTGTAAAAATATATGATGGATTTTGTATGTTGCTGGAGGTGTGTTCTGAAATGTTCTTTTATTTTTCTACGCATTTCAGTCATTTGGCTGCAGCCATGCTGGAGCACCGTCTTGATTGAATTTTACAGAATTTCTCCTACATATGGTAATAAACACGATGAAGATTTAATTTTGTCCTAAAATAGGTATTTCAATGCCAGAATTGGTTTTATCTGATAAATAAGGAAAAAGTTAGACTTGGCTTGCTGCCTCTCTGGGCCATAGCCAACATATCCATAACACCAGCACCACCAGTAGCAGCAGCAGCAACCCCCCATCACCAGCATCACAGCCACCAACCACCAACACATCTACCAGCACCACCACCACCACCACCAGTAGTAGCAAAATAGGAAATCAATATGAAGAAAATGATACAGTTTTATCTGAAATAACCTTGAAAGAAGAGCATTGATGAAAAATTTGAAATTCATCTGTGCAAAGAGGGTCTAATCAAAGTAGTTTGAAGAAAATGTTGCCAATGGCAACAATATGTCATAAAGAAAGAAAAAAGAACTGAACAAGGAAAATTGATTTACAAATTCCTCTGACTTGACTAGAACGGTTGTCTTTTATCTCTGTTACTTGTTACAGTCATTGCACTGCAGCCATGCTGGAGCACCTCCTTCAAGGGCTTTACTCAAGCAAATTGATCTCAGTACTTATTTCTGCATTTAAGCCAGTTACTTATTCTAAGAGTCTCTTTTGCTAAACTGCTAAGTTATGGGGGGATGTAAACAAACCGATACTGGTTATCAAGTGGTGATGGGATTGACCATCAGATCAGACATTGGAAACCAGACATTGTTGTAGTGAAGAAAAAAAGAAGAAAAAAACATGCATGATAATTGACATAGCATTGTCCCGGAGACAACACAATCTAAGAGATAAAAAAAAGTGTAACTGTACAACTACAACGATTTTGAAGTGGGGAAATACGCAGGTTGTGGGCAATGAAGAGAGTGGACGTGATGCCAATAGTAATTGGTACACTTAGCAGTCGGAGGCACAATGGCCCAGTGGTTAGGGCAACGGACTCGTGGTCGGAGGATTGCGGTTTTGATTCCCAGACCGAGCATTGTGAGTGTTTATTGAGCGAAAACACCTAAAGCTCCACGGTGCTCCGGCAGGGGGTGGTGGTGAACCCTGTTGTACTCTTTCACCACAACTTTCTCTCGCTCTTTCTTCCTGTTTCTCTTGTACCTGTATTTCAAAGGGCCAGCCTTGTCACATTCTCTGTGTCACGCTGAATCTCCTCGAGAACTACGTTAAGGGTACACGTGTCTGTGGAGTGCTCAGCCACTTGCACGTTAATATCATGAGCAAGCTGTTCCGTTGATCGTATCAGCTGGGACCCTCATCGTCGCAACCGACAGAGTGCTCCTATATACACTTAGCAGTATCAGCACTCAACAGCCAAAACGGATGAAAAAAGAATGGTAGAAATGTTAAGATAGAAGACCTAAAACAAGGATCAGCATTTCTTGGAACTGCAAGAATTCTTTGCAGGGTTTGGAAGCATGATCAGTAAACAAGTGTCACCTTAGTCTGCTGGCTGTGGGCAGCTGACACTTTCCACCATATCCAGCAAAGGAAGCTAAGTTTTTATGATGATGATGATGATGAAGATTAGTATAACTGGCAAGTCCAAAAGCATAATTGGCAAAAAACTCTGCTGACACTGTCAGGTAGCCAGGTAGAGTGCAAATGATGTGCTTCAAACATTAATCCTTTTTATAGCCCATCTAAACTTTCTATTTTGCTATTCTCCTCCCTAAAAGCTAACAGTAATTAACTGACGAAGTTTTAAATGTGTAATTTAACCTTTCACTGCGTGGCACCATGGGCAAGTGTCTTCTACTATAGCCTCGGGCCAACCAAAGTCTTGTGAATGGATTTGGTAGATGGAAACTGAAAGAAGCCCATCGTATATATGTGTGTGTGTGTGCATGCATGTATGTGTTTGTCCCCCCAACATCGCTTGACAACCGATGCTGGTGTGCTTACGCCCCCGTAACTAAGCGGTTCGGCAAAAGAGACTGATAGAATAAGTACTAGGCTTACAAAGAATAAATCCTGGGGTCGATTTGCTCGACTAAAGGCGGTGCATCAACATGACTGCAGTCAAATGACTGAAACAAGTAAAAGAGAAAGAGTAAAGAGATATTTCTGTTGAAAGACACTGCCTTTGTTTCAATAGATTTTGAAAATAATGAAGAATTTAGTAAAATGACTTTGGTCCTTATTAACCATTTTGATACCAACCCGCATGAAACTACCCCAGTAGTTCTATGATACAATCTTCTTGTTTTAAAGTGATCTAAATTACAACTGTCCATCAAAAGTTGGTGTCAATTTATGTTCCAAATACTTTCTGTTGTCAACCCTCACCTGTTTCCAACCAAGGTAAATATTTCCGCCACGGGATGTTTGCATAGAATATTGGAGATGAATGACATTGCTCATTGGACAGTGACACTCATTTACAACTATCAGGCACTGTCACAACAGACACAAACATAGACACTCATACAGCCAAGGGCCTTCTTTCAGTTTCTGTCAATCAATTCCACTCACAAGGTTTTGATCAGCTTAGGGTTATAGCAGAAGATACTTGCCCAAGGTACCATGCAGTGGGACTGAACCCAAAACCACATGATCAGGGAACAAAATTCTCAACCACACCATTACTTCCATGCCTACATGCACACATGTATTGTATGCATAGAGATATTATATATATATATATATATATATATATATATATATATATATTATATTTCTTTACTACCCACAAGGGGCTAAACACAGAGAGGACAAAGAAGGACAGACAAACGGATCAAATCGATTACATCGCCCCCAGTGCGTAACTGGTACTTAATTTATCAACCCCGAAAGGACGAAAGGCAAAGTCGACCTCGGCGGAATTTGAACTCAGAACGTAACGGCAGACGAAATACGGCTACACATTTCGTCTGGCGTGCTAAGTTTCTGCCAGCTCGCCTATATATATATATATATATATATATGTATGTAAATATACATACTTGCTATAGGCCTCCACAAAGTCCTCAGGATTATAAAGTTGTAAGCAATTATCAGTTTACTAGAGACAGAGTCAGTAACAATACACATTGACTAAACATAAATTATAATATAACATTTAAAATTCCCAGTTACACAAATATTGTTAAATTATCTTTTCCAGATCTCGTCTGCAGTAGAGCGGTTAACATGAAACATTGCGAAAAGCATCAATTTCACAGTATAAATAATTCTTTATAATTTTGGCAAAAGGCCAGTAGTTTTAGCGGGGGTGGGCATGTTGATTACATTGCCCCCCCCCCAGTATTTGACTGGTATTTTATTTCATCAACTGCAAAAGGATACAAAGCAAGGTTGATCCCACAACAGGATTTTAGCTCAGCACACAAAGAGCTGGAAGCAATGCTGCTAAGCATTTTTGCCGAGATAACAATTTTATCAGCTTGCCACAATAATAATAATAATAATAATCGTTCGTTTAACGTCCGCTTTCCATGCTAGCATGGGTTGGACGATTTTGACTGAGGGCTGGCA
This sequence comes from Octopus sinensis, assembly GCF_006345805.1. NCBI lineage: Eukaryota > Metazoa > Mollusca > Cephalopoda > Octopoda > Octopodidae > Octopus > Octopus sinensis. The sequence continues at coordinate 11,174,751 of NC_043017.1, read as the reverse complement.
AACCAGATGGCTGCACCAGGCTCCAATCTTGATTTGGCAGAGTTTCTACAGCTGGATGCCCTTCCTAACGCCAACCACTCCAAGGGTGTAGTGGGTGCTTTTTACGTGCCACCGGCATGGGGGCCAGTCAGGCAGTACTGACAACGACCTCGCTCGAATCCTTTTACACATGCCACCAGCACAGGTGCCAGTAAGGCGACATTGGTAACAATCACGCTCGAATGGTGCCCTTTTACGTGCCACTGGCAGAGAAGCCAGTTGGCTGCTTTGCAACGATCACGCTCGAATAATAATAATAATAATTTCTATTATAGGTGCAAAGTCTGAAATTTTCAGAGGGAAGGAGTTAATTGACTACATTGGCCCCAGAGTTGAACTGCTTTGGTTTTATCAACCCCAAAAAAGGTGAAAGGCAAAGTCAATCTTGGCAGAATTTGAATTCAGAATGGTAAGTGCCAGAATAAATGCTGATAAATATTTTGTTCGAGCTGATAATGATTCTACCAGCTTGCTGCCTTCATTTAATATTTTGGTAATATAAGCATTTTATTTTAAAACACTCAGCTTGTCCACTTTCGTTGTTACTGGAATAGAATTCTTCAACAGCCTACCAGACATTCTTGGCTCAACAAGAAATAATTGACACATCACCAACCGTTTCCTTCTTCCTTTTTTCATCACGAAACAAAGCCATTCTCCAATGACATGTAATACAATTGTTACATTTGCCTTTTGACACCATCTCCTCCTCGTCCTCCAACATCCTTTTCCGTTTCCATAAGGAGTAGTTCACAAGATAAGAGGAGTTATGTACTCAACACTAGCCAACTTGCTTTCGCCATTTGTCCCTACTGGTCACAAGGTCAGCAGCTTCGTTATATCTTATATTACATCCGGTTAAATCGCCATTAATTAGATTATAAAACATACATCTTTCACACAACTCCTCCAATACAATAATGCTTCACACGGGTCAAATCAATGGTCGGTAGACTATTTTGCTATATTTGTTGGCAATATTAACCCTTTAGCATTTAAACCGGCCATATCCGGCCAAAAACATTCTGCCTGTTTTATGTGCAAACTGGCCAGATCTGGTCTCTTACCAACCCTACAATATCATTTTAAAAATTAACAGTTACCTCATCAAAATCTCATAGCTACAAGATAATGCATGATTAGTTCAAAACAATGTGGATAAAAAAGCATTAATTTTGGCAGAATAATGCGAACACTAAAGGGTTAAACCGGCCATATCCAGCCAAAATAGTTAATCTGTTTTATGTCCAAACTGACCAGATCCAGGCCCTCACGCCTACCCTACAATGTTATTCTACATTGGGTAATTACACCATCAAGATCTTGAAGATATGAGATAATGCATGATTAATTCAAATCAATGTGAATCAATAAGCATTATGTTTGATGGAATAATCAGAACGCTAAAGGGTTAAGGTAACACATTTTTTTTTTCCACAGAAAAAAAAAAAAGGGGGAGAAAAGAAAGGGGAAAAAAGTCTCAAAAAGACATACACACACACAAAGACACATATACACAGACTCGCACACATGATGAACTTGACAAGGATACACAAACGTACATGTGCACACACACACACACACACACATGATAGGCTTCCTTCAGTTTCCATCTACCAAATCCATTCACAAGGCTTTGGTCAGCCCAGGGTCTATATGTTTGTGCAAGGTTACCATTCAGTGGGACTGAACCCGAGATCATGTGACTGGGGAAGC
>NC_043017.1:11160496-11170496 GCF_006345805.1 Octopus sinensis | reverse complement strand
GACAGACAAAGGGATTAAGTCGATTACATCGACCCCAGTGGGAAACTGGTACTTTATTTATCAACCCTGAAAGGATGAAAGGTAAAGTTGACCTCGGCGGAATTTGAACTCAGAATGTTGGCACACATCATGTTTCCACCCTTATGAACTGAGAGTTTATAAATGGATAGCAAGCATGACTGTATGGCTACAAAGTTCATTTAGCAAATAACAGTTTGTCATTATCAAGCTGGTGTTTGGAACATAACATTTTTAAGGCAGATTTTAATTTCGATCACTTTAACTCTTTTTCAATGATTTAGTAAAGTAACTTTGTCTTTACTATGCTAGTGTTTGGAACATAAATTAACATGAAATTTTAATTGAGTGTTTTAATTTAGGTTCCTTTAACCCTTTCTTTTACCATTTCAATTAATTTTGAAAATAAGGAAGAATTTGGTGAAATAATTTTGTCATGGTGTTTGGAACTTAAATTCAAATGGAATTTCGATGAAGATTTTAATTTAGATCACTTTAAAAGAGGAAGTTTGTGTCAAAGAACCATGGACAGTCTGAGACAGATTGGAACCAGAAGAGTTAAATGTTATTGCCACTTCGTATTCACTGTGATCTTCATTTATTGTGAGATGGAAATCTGGCCCAGAGGACAAGGTGATAGAAAAATGGAAATCAGTTACAGGTGATTAGAGACATGGACATACCTAGATGCACATGTTCTGAGTTCTGAGTTCAAATTCCGCCGAGGTCGACTTTGCCTTTCATCCTTTCAGGGTCACTTAAATAAGTACCAGTTACGCACTGGAGTCGATATAATCGACTTAATCCGTTTGTCTGTCCTTGTTTGTCCCCTCTGTGTTTAGCCCTTTGTGGGTAGTAAAGAAATAGGTATTTCGTCTGCCGCTAGGTTCTGAGTTCAAATTCCGCCGAGGTTGACTTTGCCTTTCATCATTTCCGGGTCGATTAAATAAGTACCAGTTACGCACTGGGGTCGATATAATCGACTTAATCCGTTTGTCTGTCTTTGTTTAGCCCCTTGTGGGTTTAGCCCCTTGTAGGTAGTAAAGAATTTAGATGCACCTGTTTGTTTATGCCTGTTATTTTACAAATACCTATGTATGTGCATATATTTGTTTGAATGTATGTGTCTGTGCATGTATTTGTGTGTATATGATGAAACCTCTTTGTTTTGACCTCACATGACTGTTGTAAATGAGTGTCACCACCTTACAAGCAGTGTTAATCCCTTCCAGCCTTGCATTAAAACATGTCCAGCTCCACATTTCATGGGCACACAAGTATTACACATATTTCTTTGTGCCAACTGCTATTTCACATATTACAAGAAACCTTTGGAGCCAAACAAAACAATAACACTTGCATTTTTTTGCTTTGTATTCCTCTAACAATGCACTCAGTTTACTCCAGGGCCTCCATCGGTAAACACTGACCATACATCTGTACACATGGAAGCAGCTCAGGGCAAGACTTTCCTATGCCATCTATGCAAATTTCCTTCTTTCCACACCACAAATACTTATATAAGGAAAAGGCCAATCCAAATTGGATCGACACAGCTTGGCATCAGTGTCATTACAGGGCTTGCTGTCAGAACACAAAGGGCCAGAACAAATGCCATAAAGCATCTTGCTCCCGACCCCCAAACAGCTCCACCAATCCACCATCCTGTTTGGTAATTTTGTTTTCTCAACCCCAAAGAATAAAAGGCAAAGTCAAACACAGTGGGATTTGAACTCATATCAAAGTATTCTCTATCCAACATTCTAAACAACTCAGCCAACATACTGCTGCGGTGAATCTATCCTAATTAAGGTCACCAAGGTAACAGAATCCACCTCCTGCCATTTATTTGTGAGAAGAACCAGAATACAATAGAAACAGATTTGGCTCTCTTTGTATGTGTGTAGTTATTCTTGTCTCAGGTGGTCTTCTTTGTGTGTTTGAAAAAGTCTCTTAACATCTGAAAAAATCTGGCGGCAAATATCACCAGATTGCCAACACTGGCAGGATACAGTGTAAACAACTACACACGGTAACATATTGCCACACACACACACACACATACACACATGCATGCACTCCATCATGAATTCTTTATTGCTTTTGGGTGCTCCCATTTCTCCTGGGAGACAGAGGAGGAACTTTGCTCTTTGGAATCTTCTGTTTAACCAAATGAAATTAGGAATGATAATAAAAAAGAATATTTTGGTGCACAGCTATTTTAAAGAGATATTCCCCCACCCCCCACCTCTTCCTTTTTACTGTTGAGGAAATTTTGGGGAAACTGATGATGGATAATTTAGATTAGAAAAGGTTTGGAAAAAAAAGCAAACAAACAAACAAAAAGAAATGAAAAAAAAGATGAAATGTGAAAGGGTAAATGTTTTCCTTTCCTCTCAGGCTTTTGTGGCTGGGTGGTTAGGGTGTCGCACTCATAACTGTAAGATCGCAGTTTCAATTCCCAGACCAAACAGTGTGCTGTGTTCTTGAGCGAAACACTTCATTTGACATTGTTCCAGTCTACTCAGCCATAAAATTAGTTCCACCAATAGCTGGGAACTTGACCCTATGATAGACCAATGTCCCAATCAGTCAGTAGGGAATTTTGTAATCTTAGTCACCTGTTCGCAATGGAAGACAGAACTAAGTCTAAGTTTCCAGTTTTGTGATCTAAACAATTAATGAAAAATTCCATGAGTACTAAAAAAAAAACCAATAAAATAAAAAGACAATTAACAATTAGCCATACGCATGGCTTGTGTGTGGTAAGAAGTTTGCTTCCAAACTACATGGTCCTGGGTTCAGTCCCATGGCATGGCACCTTTGGTAATTGTCTTCTTCTATAGCCTGAGGCTGATCAAAGCAATGAGAGCGGATTTTTGTAGATGGAAACTAAAAGAAGCCCATTATATATATGCATGTGTATCTCTTTGTATCTGTTTGTGCCAGCACCATTGCTCGACAACTGGTTTTAGTGTTTAGGTTTCTGTAATTTAGCAGTTCAGCCAAAATACATGAATAGGACAAGTGCCAGGCTAAAAGAAAAAAAAAAAAAAAAAAAAAAAAGGAGAGAGAGAGAGAGAGGGAGATGATTTGTTGAACTAAAAGTCTTCAAGATGCTCCAGCATGGTCAGAGTCTAATAAGTGAAACAAATAAAAGATAGCAGAACCGAGTAATATTTGGCTAATTACAGCCCATCCCCTTGGATAGAATTACACCATTTAAAAATGTGAGAGAATATTATTACACTGCCACACAAATCGTGATAACAGTTGAATTATAAATACATGCCACACAGACAGACAGTCATGTGATAAACCAGTATTCAAGTTTAAATTTAAACCCTTTTATAAAAATTGAAATTAGGAATTGATTTATCAAATTAGAGATTGACTGAAATGCAAAATACATAAAAAAGAAATAAACAGTAAAAAAAATTTTTTTTGATTAACCCCCCCCCCCTCCAAAAAAAATATGAAGTAAGATTGTAACTGAAGTTAGCCATTAGGGGGCAAATTAAATGGGGTTAGCCTACTGGAGAGAATGCCAAGAAGCATTTTTTCCCTTTTTCTGGTCCGTTACATTAGAGTTCAAATGGCACCAAGGTCGACTTTACCTTTTTCATCCTTTCGGGGTTGATAAAATAAGTTACCAGTCATGACTTACTTATCCCTCCCTTTAAAATTGCTACAAGAAATGCTACAAAGGAATTTGTCCAGTACAATAACAATTTTGCCAGCTCACTGCCTTAATAATAATAATAATCCTTTCTACTGGAGGCACAAGGCCTCAAATTTGTGGGGAGGGGACTAGTCGATTATATCGACCCCCAGTGTTTCATTGGTATTAATCCTGAGAGGATAAAAGACAAAGTTGACCTCGGTGGAATTTGAACTCAGAATGTAGCAGCAGACGAAATACCTATTTCTTTACTATCCACAAGGGGCTAAACACAGAGAGGACAAACAAGGACAGACAAACGGATTAAGTCGATTATATCGACCCCAGTGTGTAGCTGGTACTTATTTAATCGACCCCAAAAGGATGAAAGGCAAAGTCGACCTTGGCGGAATTTGAACTCAGAACATAGCAGCAGACGAAATACCGCTAAGCATTACACCCAGCGTGCTAATGATTCCGCCAGCTCTCCGCTTTATGATGATGATGATGATGATGATGATGAGAAGAAGAAGGCCTCCATCACCACCACCACCACTAGTTACTAAAGGACAAAATTGCAAGAATGAGGGTAATGGAGAGAGAGTAACTGTCATCCCAGTAATTGTAGGGGGGCACCACTGGGGGCACTACCAATCAGGTTTGATGGATGTTAGAAAAACTGAAACTGACATGAGAGTGTAAAAAAAAGAGCTCTACTGGGGGGGGGGGGGGGTTCAAAACAAAATGAATGAATTTTTTTTTTTTATTATTATAGCGCCAGAGCTCTCTCTATCCGCTCAGTCAAAGTCGACTCTCGGTCACTCGTTGGATCAGTGTCCTCCAGTCAGTTCTATCCTGGGCCGCTTCTTTCAGATTGGCTATGTCCATTCCGGTATCACTCTTGATGAATGAATAAGTGTTACATTTGACAAAGCAATCAAAGAGTTAAAATGGTACTAAAGATGCGATTACCATGGAAATTTGACTGCTATTTCTCACAAGCCAAGCATTTCGGCTAGCTGTAGGTCAGCCTTGACCATAGCAAGCCTACACCCAAAGACGTTTCTAGCCATGGCCATCCCATGTTGTTTATAAATCTACAACTACATTGTTCAAATGTATCCTTTCTCAGTTAACACAAAAGGGGATATGATTTGAAGATTCATCTGCTATTTCTAGCAAACCAAGCAACCACACATGCTACCTAAGTGGTTCTGCTTATTGAACCGAGCCATTATCCTGTTACAAGATGAAAACATCTCCCTTTTTCTCTCTCTCCTTCTCTATTTCTCTCTTTCATTCATTCTCTTCTTCTCTCTCTCTCTTAATTGCTTTCTCTTTCTTCCATCCCCCACCTCTCTCACCTTTTCATTCTTTAACCAAATTTCTCAGAACATAGACCCTAAAACAAGCAGAAGACCCTTCCCACCTTCCTGACTATTCCACATACATCAGTAACCAGAGATGGTTCCGCAACATGCTGTTATATATTCAGTGTTAATGAAATTAAATGGATAAAAGGAAGGAAAGGGATGGGGCATGGCAGGTATCTGGGGGAACATTTTTGAGTTTTGTAGGGTTTTTTATTTTATATTATTTTTTTAAAATATGCAATCATATGAATATATCTACTGGTATATGTACACATCCATGTATATGTGTGTGTGTGTGTGTAATGCATGTGTATATGAAGTGAATTGATAGGGGTGGGGAAATCAGGGTGGAAGATATTAATTTTTGTAATTCAAAAAATTTTCTCCTTATGAATATGCAATCAAATGTGTTTATTGGTATCCTCGCATATATCTATGTATGTATGTGTGTGCATACATGTGTATGTGTGTATATATGTATCAATGCATGCATATGGTGTGTGTGTGGTGTGTGTGTCTATATTGATTTTGTATTGGGTAGGTGCAAGAGCAATTTTGCAGAGGAAGTGGAGTAGGTTTACATTAATCGTGAACGGAGTCATTAACCTAACGACAAGTATTGGTAATTTATTAACAGGTATGGAAAAGACCAAGTTAATTGATTCCACCAGAGATGTATGTGTGTGTGTGTGTGTGTGTGTGTGTGTGTGTGTGTGTGTATTCATGCTTGAGTGACTGAGTGTGCGTGCATGTGTGAGTATATATGCACATGAATGCTTGTATGTGCATACATATGTGATTGTGTGTATGCATATGTCTGGGACAAAAGGTGTGTGTGTATGTGTGTGCATGTGTGTGTGTGTATTCATGCTTGAGTGACTGAGAGTGTGTGCATGTGTGAGTATATATGCACATGAATATGCTTGTATGTGCATACATATGTGGTTGTGTGTATGCATATGTCTGGGACAAAAGGTGTGTGTATGCATGTGTGTGTGTTCACGGATGAGTGAGATAAAAAAAAACGACATTGAAAAAGCATCTCTATGCAGGAACAAACTGCCCTTTCACAAAGAAAGGGCAACATGAAATAAGGGACAAAGAACAAAAATAAATAGAAAAAGCAGTCTGAGTGCAAATAAAGTAAGTGTTCATTTGAAACAGAAGGAATGTTTATCAGTCATGAAAACTGAATCTAAACCAGTATTTAAGATGGTATGAAAGGGGTGGGGTGGGGGGGAACGAGCCGGGGGGGGGGAGAGACGTATAACGAGAGAGAGAGAGAGAGAGAGAGAGAAACAGCAAAAAGGCTTATAAAGAAGGATATAAAAAAAAAAAGAGAAAGAGTTATATAAAAAGAGCAAGAAACATAGAGAGAGAGAGAGAGAGAGAGAGAGAGAGAGAGAGAGTAGAGACAGACAGATAGAGAGATGAATAAAGAGAGAGAGAGAGGAGAGAGAGAGAGAGAGAGAGAGAGAGAGAGATGAGAGAGAGAGAGAGAGACAGATAGAGAGATGAATAAAGAGAGAGAGACAGACAGACAGACAGACAGATAGAGAGATGAATAAAGAGAGAGAGAGACAGACAGATAGAGAGATGGAGAGACAGAGAGAGAGACAGATAGAGAGATGAATAAAGAGAGAGAGAGACAGATAGAGAGATGAATAAAGAGAGAAAGAAAGCAATATAAAAATATATGAAAGGGAGAAATAGAGAGACAGACCCACACAGAGACACAAGACGAGAGAGAGAGAGAGAAGAAACCAGTTTAACAAGACCATTTGTTACAGCTACTGTAAATAACTCTATAACTACCACCAACACCACCACCACCACCATCACTACTACTACTACTACTACTGATTACAGCAGAAGTTATTTTAATATTTTATTGTAGCTAAAATATTGACCAGGTTCCCTCCATATTGCTGCTGTAAAACCAATCAAATCATCGACATTATTGGTTTCGTTCTTTTGATGGCGTTTTGTAGCCGGAATATGCCGTTATATGCTATCGGCAACAAGAGCTGACACTTAGGCTAACACTGGGGAGTTTAATTTGCAATGTTCACCTTAACGCGCAGAGAGGATTGGGGGGGGGGGAGAAAAGGGAGAAAAAAAAGGGAAAAGGATTGCAGGGGGGAGGATGTGTCGATGATGTGTAGAATTGGAATTTTTATAGACTTTCTAGAGGAAGAGAGTGGAGGGGGCGGGAGAAAGAAGAGCAGGGGCAAGATGGGGGAATGAGAGGAGGGAGGAGAAACAGAGAGGGAGAGACAAAGAGAGAGAAACAGAAAAGGAGATACAGAGATAAAAAGAGTAAAAGAAATATATATATATATATAGAGAGAGAGAGAGAGGGAGAGAAAGAGCATTAGCAAACTGCTGTCCCTATTTTCACGGATAGTTCAACACATACCTAAACTGCCCACAAATACACTTGTGTAAGATGTGTCAGTGACAATATGAAGAATTGGAAATTTTCATTGATTTTATTCCACAAATAAACAACTCTGAAGAGGCACCATTATCGATAATGGATCTATTTCAATGGAGAAGAAAAAAAATGGCTGTGTGGTTAAGAAGTTTGCTTCCCAATCACAGGGTTTCAGGTTCAGTCCCACTGCCAGGAACCTTGGCAAGTGTCTTCCGCTACAGCCTTGGTCTGACCAATGCCTTGTGAGTTGATCTGGTAGATGGAAACTGAAAAAAGCCCATCATGTGTGTATGTGTGTGTTTCCTTATTTTGTCATCAAATAATGTAAATGAATGCCGTTCATTTCCAATATTTAGTGAAAATATGTCTGATGATGGGAAATATAACCTCACTTAGAACCAGGTAATGGTTGGCAACAGGAGGAGCATCCAGTTGTAGAAATTCTGCCTCAATAAACTTTAACATAAGCAAGGATGGAAAAATGGATGTTAAAAGATCCCTTTACCACAGGATGATTCTATACCCACAAGAATCCCCAAATATACTCAATAACATTTAGAACTCTTGCAAACGGGAATTCTGTCTTCTTTTACTGGTTTCAGTCATTGGACTGCAGCCATGCAGTGGCACTGCTTTCAAGAGTTCTCATCGAACAAATCAACCTCAGGACCCATTTGCCAAACTGCTAATGTTATGGGGATGTAAACAAACCAGCACCAGTTGCAATCAGTGGAGAGAGGACAGACACAAACACACACACAAACAGCATTTCTGCCAACCAAATTCACTCACAAGGCTTTGGGTGGGCCTGGGGGCTATTGTAGAAGATACTTTCTCAAGGTGGTGTGCAGTGGTATTGAACTCAAAATAAAGTTATAGCAAATGAAGCTTCTTAACTATACAGCCATGTCTATACCTATATTAAAAGGTCGGTGTTCTTTTGTGGGGGAGGGTAGATTTTTTTGTGAGGGTGGGGGACCTCTCGAGTTGATTTTCCTCCATCATGGTTTAATTTTTTCTTTGTTTTCGTAGTTCAAAACTAAAATATAAAAATGAAAACTAAAACTACAACAGTCAATCCACTTGAAATGTTCTTTATGAAAAGCCAAAACAAACACAAAATTTTAAATAACAATAATAATAACAATAACAATAATAATCAATGACCTTTGAGATCAATACAGTAAAAGTTATCAATCATTTGCTATCTGTTCTCGTGACATTTCCTCGTTAGATTTTGCAATCTAAATTTTCAATAATTGAAGTAAAGAACAGAGAGAAGCTTAAATATCAATGAGTGTATTGTTATTGTTGTTGTTGTTATTGTTATGTTTTGATGGCAGAGTGTACTCTATGTCAAGATTTAGTTTCTGCTTGTAAAGCAATCCCCTCGCTCGTGTGAATGGCAGACTGCAGATAGAGTGTGTAGATAAGAAGTGTGGGGGCGGGGCAAAGAATGCACAAGATCTCGACTGATTCACAATGTAAGGAAAGCTGAGTAACAAGTTAAGGTAATTTCTGGAATCTGAGGAAACAACATCATGGTCTACGTCTGCAATAATAAGAATAATGATGATAATAGTAATGATTTCAAATTTTGGCACAAGGCCAGCAATTTCAGAGGAGGGGATAAGACAATTACATTAACCCCAGTGTTCAACTGGTACTTATTTTATCAATTCCCAACAGAATTTGAACTCCCAATGTAAAGACAGATGAAATACAACAAAGCATTTTGCCCAGTATGTGAACAATTCTGCTAGCCCATCGCCTACTACTAATACTAATATTAATAATAATGATGATGATGGTTTCAAATCTTGAATCAGGGCCAGCAGGTTTTTTTTTGTTTTTTTTAGAGGAAGGGGAAATGGATTACATGACCCCATATTCAACTGCTATTCATTTAATCAACCTCGAAAGGAGAAAAGGTAAAGTTGACCCCACCGGAATTTGAACTCAGAACATAAAAATGGATGAAATGCCACAAAGCATTTTGTCTTGCATGATAACAATCCTGCCAATTTGAGCCATAATAATAATAATAATAATAATAATAATAAGGCTTTGCAATGCTATATGATAATACAGTGGATACCAAAGAGACTGCAAAAAAACAAAAAAACAAAAAAAAAAACCCATCTAGGACTAATCAGAAAGACGGGAATAAAGGGAAGAAAAAACTTTTTTATTTGCCTATGGTAATTAGTACACTTGGCCCAACCCTCAGACTGTTGCTTCAGAGGCTGAAGGACACTGGAATTAAGACTAACATTGCTGACCAGCAGAAAAGTACATTCCTGTATTGTACGAAAATCCAAAGAAAAATTCTTGAGATTTGAAGAGAATTATTATCATCAAACCTCAAGACAACATCCCTGATAGTTTTAATTAAAATAATAACAATAATTAGGTAATATGTATTTTTTGTTTGAATATCAAATATGATAGAAGTTTTACTCCCTTGGTAAAATATATTTCCTAAGTTATCCATCATATGATTGGGGTAAT
>NC_043017.1:11087996-11152996 GCF_006345805.1 Octopus sinensis | reverse complement strand
CCCTCCTGTCACACATACACCTGCTTGATAACTGATGTTGGTTTGTTTATGTCCCCATAACTTTAAAAAAAATGTAAGTACTGTGGTTGATATGCTCAACAAAACAGTTCAAGGCAGTGCCCCAGCATGGCCACTGTCCAATGACTGACACAAGTAAAAAATAAGTAATAAAAGAATAAACAAAACAAAAAATTAACTTTTCATTAAATCCCTCCAAATTCTTCATGATTTTTCAAACATAAAACTTAGGCAGTGTGTATTTTATGAGAAGTATATGGTCTGGAAAGAGTTTAAGGACACACCACCCATGGTGAATGAAATAAGGGGCAAGCTGTGAGGGGCTGCAAACGAAACAAAAAAACCCAGTTTTAAATAAAACTGTACAATGTAAAAAGTTGTTGGGAGGAGACTAACCGCACAAACACACAACCACAAAGAAGGGGAACAATGAGGAGGGACAAACAGACAGACAGGGTCTTTGCACTCTGAACAATGAAACGCTGAACTTGGGCACTTGGGGTATACGAGTAAGTCTGCGACTGCCATCTGCAAGGGTCTCTAAAGAAGAAAACTGTAAGGTTGGGCAGTGGGGGAGCTGGAGTTATGCAATGACAACCCTAACAACAGAAACAAAAATAGAGTTTATAATACAAACATGCACATACACACACACTCGCATGCGCACACACACACTCACACACCAGTTAGGTTATATTTTAAAGGAGAGGTAGGATCAACTCCCGCTTTCTCCATCAACCTCCTCCTCCCAAAACCCTTTGTAAAAATAACAAATGAAATATGGAGCAAGAGGGAACATTTATGCTGTCACTTGACATACTAGAAATAGCAACTAAATCTTCCTCAAATCACATCTTACTGATTTACAAATCCATGCTCAGGCAATCATGGACAGATGGACATTGAAATGATGAGTGTATCTAGGATTACATCATCCAATGTATTTTAATTTTTTAAGACAATAGGATCTGAGAGATCTGGCTGCTACTTTTAATAATTCAAAAGCCCTCACAGACAAGCACCATCAATGGCCCATCTTTCACCTGATATCTTTTGCTTGTTTTAGTCACTGGACAGCAGCCATGCTGGGATACTACTTTGGAAGGTCTTAGTCGAAAAGAATAAAAAAAAAGATCAACCCCAATACTTATATATTTTTTATTGCAACTCTGGTATTCTCTTTTGTTGAACCACTAGGTTACAGGGACATAAACAAACCAAGTTTTCAAAGCAGTGGAGTGTGAGGGGAAAGACAAGCACAAACACACATAGAGACATCATAAATACACACATGTGTGTGTATGTGTTTGTTATTAGCAACAAAATAACAATCTGTATATCATGCTTAAAGTAGACTGAAAGTCTGCTAAACTGCAATATTCACCCCAAGAAAGCATCTCTTCTATATGTATAGAGTTTTAAAAAAATACACATATATATGTAACAGGCTTCCGTATTGTTTTTGCATACCGAATTCACTCACAAAGGATTGGTCAGTCCAGAGCCAAAGCAAAAGAGACCTGTGCCCAAGGTGCTATGCAGTGGGATTGAACTCAGTACCACATAGTTACACAGCTTCTTAACCACACAACCATGTTTGCATTATTAGATGGCCAACTAAAACCAGTTAGCATTTCCCACTTGCAATGTCTTAATCCACGAAGAAAGAATAAAAATAATAATAAAAAAAAAAACCCAACTGTGTGGTAAGTAGCTTGTTTACCAACCACATGGTTCCAGGTTCAGTCCCACTGCATGGCACCTTGGGCAAGTGTCTTCTACTATAGCCTCGGGCCGACCAAAGCCTTGTGAGTGGATTTGGTAGACGGAAACTGAAAGAAGCTCGTCATATATATGTATATATATATATATATGCGTGTGTGTGTTTGTGCGTGTCCCCCTAGCATTGCTTGACAACCGATGCTGGTGTGTTTACGTCCCCGTCACTTAGCGGTTCGGCAAAAGAGACCGATAGAATAAGTACTGGGGCTTACAAAGAATAAGTCCTGGGGTCAAGTTGTTCGATTAAAGGCGGTGCTCCAGCATGGCCGCAGTCAAATGACTGAAACAAGTAAAAGATAGTAAAAAGAGTAAAATAGTATACATGGCTCAAACTACATATTACAATAAATCTTGTGGGGGAGAGAAGGGGAATTAATAGCTGTCATCCCCTTATCTCAACTACAGATATCCCAAGATAGAGCAGCAAGTCTATGAGTCATTACAACAACAAGGAAAGTCTAGGGCATGAAATTTGGGGGTTGGGGAACAAAACAAAGCAAAAACACAAACGCAGTAAGAATAGATTCTCATGATTTACAAAAAAAGGTTCTTAAAATAAAGTTATGACTACCTTAACACTCTCACACTCAGACGCACTGTCAAATGTAATGCTTATTTATTCACATTGTTATCACCGTCATTTAACGTCCATTTTCCATGCTGGCATGGGTTGGATGGTAGTCTCTCGTGGTATGGGCAAGCTGGCAGAAACGTTAGCACGCCAGGCGAAATGCTTAGCGGTATTTCGTCTGCGTTACGTTATGAGTTCAAATTCCGCCAAGGTCGACTTTGCCTTTCATCCTTTCAGGGTTGATAAATTAAGTACCAGTTACGCACTGGGGTCAATGTAATCGACTTAATACCTATGTCTGTCCTTGTTTGTCCCCTCTGTGTTTAGCCCCTTGTGGGTAGTAAAGAAATAGGTATGGTAAGGATGGATGTCTTTCCTAACACTAACCACTTTACAGAGTATGCTGGGAGCCTTTTACATGCCACTGGCATGGGTGCTCCTACACAGCACTAGCACAAGTGCATTTCATTCGGTTGGCAGAATCGTTAGCATGCCAGGTGAAATGCTTAGCGGTATTTCGTCTGCCGCTACGTTCTGAGTTCAAATTCCGCCGAGGTCAACTTTGCCTTTCATCCTTTCAGGGTCGATTAAATAAGTACCAGTTATGCACTGGGGTCGAAATAATAGACTTAATCCTTTTGTCTGTCCTTGTTTGTCCCCTCTGTGTGTAACCCCTTGTGGGCAGTAAAGAAATAGGTATTTTATGTTTTGGATATGCATTAACTTGTAGCTTTGAGATTTTGATGATGTGATTGTTTACTTTGAGGATATTGTTGGTGTGAGAGGCTGGGCCTGGCTAGTTTGAACACAGAACAGACAGAATACTTTGGCCGGATATGGGTGGTTTAAATACTGTAAGGTTAGGCAGGTAAAATTGAGTGCTGTCCAAGTTTACTCCCATCACACTGACTGCACCTAAATCATGAACACATGCATGAATCAAGAATCAAGAAATGGGTCTCGAATTTTGGCACAAGAATCAAGAAATCAGAAACTGGTTTGTACAGCCTGTGTATCATCACCCCCCAGATCAATAAATGTTTGATTGAAACAGACAAAAATAGCAAAACCTGTTTGTTAACCCTTTTGTTACTGTATTTCGGTTGAAATAACACAGTTGTATTTTTCAATCAACATTATCATCATCATCGTCATCATTGTTTTTAAGATAGAATTTGTTGAAGCAGGCCTTCTTCAGCTGAATGCCCTTCTTGTGGCCAACCCTCACCAGTTTCCAAGTGAGATAATATTTCCCCATGGCCAAACATATCTATCATGGAAAAACTGGAAACAAACAACATCGCTTGTATGACGGCGATGCTCATTTACAATCATCACTTGATGCCAAGACAAGAGTGCACACAAGAATATGGACATTCCCTGATGTCACATGACATGAACCAACTGCCCCCACTCCACCCACCCTGTCTAATAGTTAAATAGGTCCTGTATCTCAAGTGTAAGCTCACAGGAGCAGGAGAAGAGCAGAGTAAACTGTAAATAAACCAGCAGAAGAGAATGAGACACCACAACTCTATCTTTCTTAAGAAAAATCATAAATCTTCAGACTTAAACATGGAGGATGGTGACTGCTGACACCCAACTCATGAAATATTGGTCAGCCCAGGACTACAGTGGAAGACACTAACGTAAGGTGCCACACTGTGGGACTGAAATTGAAATCATGAGATTGCAAAGTTAGATTCCCTACTGCACAGCCATCTTGTTAAAAATTTTCACAATCAAAAGTCCAGACCTATAATGACTTAGTTACAGATCAGGCCAGTTATGGGGCCATGTGCCATTGAAATTTAGGTCTGTTATGGGGCCATGTGCCATTGCAGGTTAGGTCAGTTATGAGGCCATGTGCCATTGCCGGTTACGTCAGTTATGGGGCCACGTGCTATTGCAGTGCTGCATCCACCATTTGTCAGTATTTTCTTGGGTTGCCCAAAGCAACCCTCCAGTGTCCCAGTCAGTTCCCATCTCTGCAAAATACTTCCTCATCCACTATGACCATATGACATGGTTGACCAACACAAGCTGTCACCCCAGCTGGATCCCCAGAGAAGAGAACATGATACACAGTATCCAACTTGGAAAATTGAGCAACTTGTCTAAGCTGGCACTGCTGAATCATACAAGTGACAAGATACATCACAGTTTCTGGGCAGAGTCGTTGGTTGGATATGAAATCCCACCAATGGTAACCCATAATCCTACAAAGAGTCTTGGTACAAAAGGAGATCAGGCATCTCCTAAGGGTCCCAAACAGTGTCCAAGTCTTGCAACTACAGAGAAAGATAGGGAGGATCAGAGACCTGAGGACATGAACCTTTGTCTTCTTGCTCAGATATCGGCAGTGTTAAATCCAAAACTGCCCCCAGCACGCCCAAGTCTTTTTGGTGCAAAACAGAAATAAATGATAGAAAAACAGAACTGAAATTTCTCCTTCATGTTAGGGAGTTCCTTATTTCTTTCAACATGAATGTAAAACAGGTTTGTAGGTTTGTAGGATTCTCGTGACCTCATGCATTGCAGGACTGACTGACAATTGCAGTCTCATGCAGGACTGTGTTGTTCAGGAAGTTAAAACTAACAAAATGTTACCATATAATACGATATCATTGAAAAATACCAGACATGAAACATCAGTATTAAATATCTCACCAGAATTAAATAAATAAATAAATATATATATATATATATATATAAATATATTTTTTTCTGTACTTGTTTCAGTCATTTGACTGCGGCCATGCTGGAGCACCGCCTTTTAGAGTGGTGAAAGAGTACAGCAGGGATCACCACCTCCTGCCGGAGCCTCGTGGAGCTTTTAGGTGTTTTCGCTCAATAAACACACACAACGCCCGGTCTGGGAATCGAAACCGTGATCCTCCGACCGCAAGTCCGCTGCCCTAACCACTAGGCCATTGCGCCTCAGTTAATCCAAACAAGAAAACACAGAAAAAAAGAGAAAAAAACACAGCGACGCGAGGAAAAAAACACAGCACCCAGTCCACACTGTAAAGTATTATTGACGCTCAGGAAAGAAGGGAAGGAGGGTTTAACGTTTCGAGCGGAGCTCTTCGTCGGAAACAAGGAGAAGGAAAGATCCCAAGAAGGGAAGACAGAGGAAAAAATATTTTTGCTGGTGGTGCTCAAATCCAACCTCAAGTTAATAAAAGAGAAAAAGAAATAAAGAAATGATTAACAGCTGTTGACAAAAATATTTACAAATGATGTTAAATGGGTTTATTAAAAACGGTGTTTGATATGTGAGAAATTGGGATATAAATATTCAATAAGTGGCAATGCACAAAACTCTGAATCTCTCTGGCACTTCTGTCGATGTGTGTGTGTGTGTGTGTGTGAGTGTAATTATTTATGTTCTGAGTCCAGTTTCCACAGAGGTTGACTTTGCCTTCCATCCTTTCGGGGTCGATAAATTAAGTACCAGTTGATCACTGGGGTTGATATAATTAACTTATCCCCTCTCACAAAATTGAAGGCCATGTGCCAAAATCTGAAAATATATATATATATATATATATATATACGTAGAGTAGATGAAACCATAGCGACTGAAGAAGGGGTTTTTTCTTTGTGTTAATTATCCTGTACTCTATTTTTTTGTTGTTTAAAAAAATGTCCAGTTCCTTGGGTTTGTGTTTATGTTTTCGTTTTTCATTGTGTTCGACATCTTTTTGGTGTCCTGTACTCATATATGCGTGTATATGTACATGTAGAGGTAGGTACGTACATATATGTTTATATATATGCATATGTTTTATTTATTAATATATATATATATATGGGCATGTGTATGCATATAGAAGGGCTCCCATTACACTCCCAGAGTGGTTGCCGTTAGGAAGGGCATCCAGCCATAGAAACCATACCAAATCAGACTATAGTCTGGTGCTGCCTTCCAGCTTGCCAGCCCATGGTAGCATAGCCAACAGCCGTTAAACGATGGTGATAATATATATATATATATATATATATATATATATATATATATATATTATAAATAAATAAAAACTTAAATATGTGAGGGTAATGGTTGGTTTGTATGGAGATAATTCTAGAATAGATGAATGGTTTCTATTGTAAAAAAAAAAAGAAATAAATAGTACAAACAACAAAAACAATAGTACTAATAATTTCTTAGGAAGAGGAGGGGGAGGCCTTTATAATAATTCACCGTTTGTTCAATGTGGTCACAGAAAATCAGGTTTGTAGAGCAATGTAGGTCAGCAGGGATGTAAATACAAGTACACTCACATACACACACAGATGGACAAATCCACGCATACATGTAGAAACAACCATTACACAAACACATAGATACATGATAATACAAACATACACACAAAGTCATTGAGCTAGCAGAGAACTCCTTGAACATTAAAAAAATATATATATATTTTAAACAAATAAATAAAAAAGCGTTAATATAAATGTCTTTAAAAGCTTCAAGAGGTTTTAAGAGGTCTTGTGGTATTAACAAGATTAGAGATTAAACCCCTTTGGATAACATATCAGTGTGTGACAGGGTAATCTTCCCAGGAGATCTGGTATCGAATACATGGTGTCTCTTCTCATGTACCTCTTGTCCATTTAATGCATTGTGAGTGGATTTGGTAGACACAAACTGAACCAAGCTTGGAGTGTGTGTGTGAGAGAGAGAGAGAGAGAGAAAGAGAGAGAGAGAGAGAGAAAGAGAGAGAGAGAGATGAGAGAGAGAAAGAGAGAAAGAGAGAGAGAGAGTATTTCTTTATTCACCATAAGGTTGAGAAAAAGAGGGGACAATACGGAGGTGGGGTGGCAGACAAAACAAACGTTGGGGTCAGGGTATCGAATGAGACGAAATGTATGAATAAACAAACAAAATATATACAATTAAATGAGAATGAGTGATTAACAAAAAAATGAAGCGGAGAATGCGGTTGACCCCACAAAACCACATACTCACACTGAAGACTTTGCTTACTCCTTTTTTACAGAGAGAGAGAGAGAGAGAGAAAGAGAGAGAGATTCTTGAAAATGAGACTGAAGGTTCAGGAATGTCAGATATAGATTTATTAACTCTGATGTCCAAAACCAATTGCAAAAGAGATAATAAATAGGAAAAATATAAAATCGGAACAAATTTGTGGATTGAATAAAATATGTATGTATTTATGTATGTACGGATGGATGGACAGACAGACAGAGAATATAATACAAAAATCAATAAATTACTCAGAGACAAAAATATATTGAAATATAAAATAAAAAAGTTAAAATTGGTAATAGTCGTGTATTTAATGAAACCTGCATAAAAGAAAAGCTGTTCCCCATACATAAATATATCATGATCATGTGACCAATCAGACAATCAGATGTTGTTGTACATCACTGGTTACAATGCACTTTGCATCATTTTCACCTTCAAATGACACCACACTGCTAGCTAGACGAGCAGGTCAATGCCCCTCACCCATGATTAAAAAGGGGACTGAAACAATGTGAAATGAAGTGTTTAGCTCAAGAGCACAATGCTCTGCATGGTCTGGGAATCGAACCCGTGACCTAGCAATCGTGAGTGCAACAGCCCAACCACTAGGCCACAAGCCTAGACTGTGTATGGATATATATACACATAACAACATTTCCCATTCGTAGCAGAGGCAGCCGTGGGAGGAATAAACACAAGGGCAAGTTTAAATAAGATTTTCATTTCTAAACCTACTCCATCACCGAAAACAGAAATAATTTTTAAATTGAAAAAAAAGTGGGGGGGAACGATACTAAAGCAATATTTTGACATGTCAGATAATTTACTATAATAAAAATTCAGACATGGAACAAAACAGTAAAAATAATAATTTCAGCTTTAACAGTACTGTGAAAACCATAAATGTCAAAAAAATGGTGTGTTTTATCAAACAAGTGATGAAATAGTAAACTACATAGGAAAGTGTGGAGTGTGTGTGTGTGTGTGTGGCTGTGTGTGTGAGTGTGGTTGTGTGTCTGTGTGCTCTCTCCTGATCAACCTTGCATACACAAGTGGAATAGTTAGTTGGGCCTTTTTTTCTTTTTGAGTTGAAAAAGTGGTGCTCCAGTGTGGCCTTGGTCACGATAGCTAAATGGGGTTGAAGGAAGTGGAAAGGTTAAGTTTGATGATATATGTACTTGCTTTTGTTCTGTTTTTTTTCTTTGTGCAGGCTGTGTGGTGAACCACATGGTTCCAGGTTCAGTCCCACCGTAGCACTTTGGACAAGTGTCTGCTACTAAAGCCCCAGGTTGACCTGTCTTGTAAGGGAATCTGATACATGGGGAGCATGTGGAAGTCCATGTGTGTGTGTGTGTGTGTGCATATTTGTGTCTTCCACTACCACCATCACCACTTGAAACCGGTGTTGGTTTGTTTACATACCCATAACCAAACAGTTCAGCAAAACAGACTGATAGAGTAAGTACAAAGCTTAAAAAATAAGAACTGCAGTTAATTTGTTTGACCAAACCCTTTAAGACAGTCCAATGACTGAAACAAGTAAAAGAAGACTGGCCGTTGGCCATGCATGCAAGTCCCCTATTCCCATGTTGCCAATGCTATCCAAAGTGAAATGCCGCCATTTCAGAGCCCAATACCACTTGGCACCAGGTTTGCTGGAAGCATTAGTGTCAGAATGCAATTGGTTGGAACTCAGACAGTAAGGCTCACATCTAGTGCTCTAAAGCAAGGACTCTTAATCACCAGGCCATGAATTATTTGGTACCGCACAGATAGAATTGTAAAATTTTAGAAAATCAATGCCAAGGATTCAAAACCTTATAAGTATGTGTATTCAACCTACCGTGCCAAGCGAAAATAACATGACAATAAAGTAAGAACTTTAATAATAAAAAGTATGCCAACAACCATGATAACTGTATCAGCAAATTTCACCCAAAGTCATGCAATCGTTCGTGATTTCTTTATATTCTGGACTAAGTGCATTTTATAAAAATACCTAGTTTCTAAAAGCATTGAGAGAGATTTAGCTAAAGAAAGCACAACAGGACTCTCATACGAGTTAACTATATAAACATCTCTGCAGACAAATTCTATTTTCAGAAATGTCTTACAAATTAAACTAATAAACCCTAACAAAATGCAGTCATTGGGAGAGAGAAAAAATAGGCTATATACACATTGAAACCAATTTTCAGTTCCTTGCTAAAAACTGCAAGTATGGACTCTGTGAAGTCAAAATTTTTTTTTTTTTTTCTTTAAGATATTTCAGTTAATAATATCTATTTATAGTTATTTTGAAATTTCTTTCATTTCATTTCTGTATTTGGTTTATAACATTCTTGATGTGAACTTGTGTGCTGCAACAGATTTTGGTATATTTAGAGAGGGTCATTATGCCAATGACAAACACACACTGGTTCAATTTCACTTCTTTATAATTTGTCAATTTGTTAATTAACTAATTAAATAATCAATTGCTTTTATTAATCAGTTGTGTTTGGCAAAGTCCTTTCATCATCACTTGCAACCTCTTCAATAACAAGCTCTCTCAGGTAAATTTCTGTTCTCATCTGTTTGAAATATAATCATACAGATGTAATGCAAAAGAGCATGAGTAATAACACTTACTTTCAGGTACGTTAACTGAGAAAACAGGAACCGAGTTAAATTCAAAGAACACTTATTTATATATATATGGAAAAAAAATAAAAATAAATAAAAACAGTTCTGGGTCAGTAGCATGGTTTGAACTTATTCTCCTTGGGTCAAGATAAAACAATATGTCAACCACCAGGCACATCTAAATTTATATTGCATTACAGTGATCCAAACAACTGATTAACCCACTGTCAATCAAACCGTCCAATCCAGACCAGCATGGAAGATGATCATTAACCCTTTCATTACTGTATTTATTTTGAGATGCTCTGTGTTTCTTTCAATTATTTTAAATATAACAAAGAATTTAGTAAAATAATTTAATTATCATCAAGCTAGTGTTAGGAACATAAATTGTGACTAAGGTTTGGTGGAAGATTTTAACTCAAAACTTATGAAAACAAGACATTTTACTACAGAGCCAGAGCCGGTTTTGGCCGGGTTAGTAACAAAAGGGAACGCAAGTGTGTGTGTGTGTGTGTGTGTGTAACTGTTCAGTCCTGAGTAGCTACAGACAATGATAGGTTTTGCTTGATCAGAGCTGACCTAGAGCTAGTTATGCCACACCACCAACATCAGTAACAAGTCCTTAGCAGGGAAACAATAAGAAAGAGCATTTAGCCATAAAATCGCTTGCTCTCCCAACAGTAAAAGTATTCCGATGTTTGAAGCTGTTCAAAACCATCCCACTTTTGTATGATGGGAGCATGAAAAACATAAAAAAAAAGAACAATATGAAACGGTAAAACAAATAAAGATACATAAAGCACACTGGTTTGCATAAAGTGTAATTGTTTCAGATAAACAATGTGTGGCTGGTGGTCATATTGAAAATAGTTTAGCTTAATAAATGGGCAAGTTGGACGGTGGGGGGGGGGGATGAATCAGAAAGAAAGAAAGAAAAAAAGAAGAAAAATACTTTCCTATGTAAAAGAGGCCAGTCTTCTACTTATTGTTAATAGATTAACAAAAGTATTAAAGTACTTTTTTTTTTTTTACTGAACTACTGCAATGCCAGAGATATAAATAACAATTATTAATGCATCTTGATAAATCTATAAATAACATTAATAATAATAACATTAATAATAATAATAATAATAATAATAATAACAACAACAATAGCTGACAATACACAGAGTAACTCAAATAGAGCAATCTTCAGATACAACACACAGACCATATTCAAAAAGCACCTGATAATATGAAGTAACACAACTCAGGCAACATATATACTATACAAAATTAATAATATCTATTTCTTTACTACCCACAAGGGGCTAAACACAGAAGGGACAAACAAGGACAGACAAACAGATTAAGTCGATTACATCGAACCCAGTGCATAACTGGTCCTTAAATTTATCCACCCCGAAAGGATGAAAGGCAAAGTTGACCTCGGCGGAATTTGAACTCAGAACGTAGTGACAGACGAAATACGGCTACGCATTTCGCCCGGCGTGCTAACGTTTCTGCCAGCTCGCACAACCTACATTGCACACACCACACACAACAGAACAAGCACTAATATAACAACAAGAAACTATAAACCCTATAACAAAACAAACCAATGCAGTACACCAACAGGAGGGGTCAATACTACCACCAATTCCTATAAAAATACAGTATAACAAAGCTGCACACATCTGCAGAACACCGAGGTGCAGCAGATTCTGCAATGCAAACTCACATAAAACTACTGAAGAAAAAGAACTTTTTACCCTCACAGCACACATTCTTTGTTTTGTCCTGTACTGTCCATAATGTTTTTCTTAATGTAAACTCCCGTGGTTAATAAAGAAATCATTATTTCTATTATTATTACTCTTTACTCTTTTACTTGTTTCAGTCATTTGACTGCGGCCATGCTGGAGCACCGCCTTTAATCGAGCAACTCGACCCCGGGAATTATTCTTTTGTAAGCCCAGTACTTATTCTATCGGTCTCTTTTGCCGAACCGCTAAGTAACGGGGACATAAACACACCAGCATCGGTTGTCAAGCAATGCTAGAGGGACAAACACAGACACACAAACACACACATGCATATATATATATATATATATATATATATATATATATATATATACGGCTTCTTTTCAGTTTCCGTCTACCAAATCCACTCACAACGCTTAGGTCGACCCGAGGCTACAGTAGAAGACACTCGCCCAAGGAGCCACGCAGTGGGACTGAACCCAGAACCATGTGGTTGGTAAACAAGCTACTTATTAATAATAATAATAATAATAATAATACTTTCAAATTTGGACACAAAGCCAGTTGGTTACACTGACCCCAGTAACTGATAAGTGCTTTATTTCATTGACCCCTGAAGGATGAAAGGCAAAAATCAACCTTGGCGCAATTTGAACACACAACAAAAATAGCTAGGGATTTTGCCTGATGTGCAAGGGACTCTGCCAGCTTGCCAACTTCTGTTACAAATAATGGTTTCAAATTTTGGCACACGACAATGAAGATCTGCAGTGAGAGAGGGCAGGGTGTTGCTGTTGTACAAAACGGCAAAGGGCTGTAAAAGGTAATAAAATGGGGAAGGAGAGAAACAAAATGACCCACAATCTTTTGACAGCAGACCAACTCATACAGACACAGGATGGTGATGCTGATGATCAAGTAAAAGTGATGAGGTTGAAGTCTGATGAGCAGAGAAGACTATGTCTTGAGGTGACAAAAGATGGAGATGAATGAATAATGATATACCTGGCTTCATACTCACCAAACCCATACACAACAACAACACTGGGAAGTAAAGCTTAAAACAATAAAAGTAATAAAATCTATTTAAAATCCTATCTTTTATGTCTTATTCATTTCGGTCAGTGAACCTTGAAGGGTTTTAAGCAAATAAATCCCTGCCACAACTCAGGTTTCTATCTTAAGTTTGATACTTGTTTTAGCAATCTCTTTTGTCAAACTGCTAAGTTACAAGGGTGCAAATAAACCAACACTGGTTGTCCAGCAGTGTAATGGCAGAGGTAACACACACACACACATCCAATGGACTTCCACACAGTTTCCATCGGCCAAATTCACTCCCAAGACATTGCTTGGCCTGGGGCTATGGTATAAGACACTTTAGGAGGCGAGCTGGCAGAATCGTTAGCACGCTGGGCGAAATGCTTTGTGGTATTTCGTCCACCGCTGCGTTCTGAGCTCAAATTCCACCGAGGTCGACTTTGCCTTTCATCCTTTCGGGGTCGATAAATTAAGGACCAGTTATGCACTGGGGTCAATGTAATCGACTTAATCTGTTTGTCTGTCCTTGTTTGTCCCCTCTGTGTTTAGCCCCTTGTGGGTAATAAAGAAATAGGTATAAGACACTTGCCAAAGTGCCACTCAGGGGGACTGAACCTAAAATCATGTGGTTGCATAACAAGCTTCTTAACCACATAGCCATTACTGCAACCACCTACAGATATAATAAACATCATACTTCTCACGTTTGAGAGAATGCTTCATTAATACCGAGTTATGAATAACACTTTCTCATTCTTCTTCAGATACAAGAATGTGGTGTGTTCAACTACGCATCTGTACCTGTGTGTGTGTGTGTGTAAAAACATTATCTATCTTCTGCCTAATTAAAAAAACAACAGCAACCAAGCTGATAGAAAAACATGCAACGAAGGCTATGATGTAAGTTTTATTGCGAAACTTAAAACCCAACGACTGACTGGTATGGGTTTAAGAAAAGAAATAGCAAACCGAAAATAGATTCAACGGATACTTTGCTTAAATTGATAATTGGATCATTACAGATTAACGAACAAGGAAAATAATTAAGCTTAGCTAAACTAACCGTCTTGGACAGTTGAAATGATAAATTAGATGCCCTGACGACTTCCAGCTATAAGGGTGGTGATAGTCAACTGTATACGATGAACAAGACCAGTCTAAATAACACTCACACTCTTTACTCTTTTACTTGTTTCAGTCATTTGACTGCGGCCATGCTGGAGCACCGCCTTTAATCGAGCAACTCGACCCCAGGACTTATTCTTTGTAAGCCCAGTACTTATTCTATCGATCTCTTTTGCCGAACTGCTAAGTGACGGGGACATAAACACACCAGCATCAGTTGTCAAGCGATGTTGGATGGGACAAACACAGACACACAAACATACATGCACACATACATATATATATATATATATATATATATATATATATATATATACATACATATATACGACGGGCTTCTTTCAGTTTCCGTCTACCAAATTCACTCACAAGGCTTTGGTCGGCCCGAGGCTATAGAAGAAGACACTTGCCCAAGGTGCCACGCAGTGGGACTGAACCCGGAACCATGTGGTTCGTAAACAAGCTACTTACCACACAGCCACTCCTGCGCCTTAATTTAATTTAAACTCTCATGACCATATCCATATTATCTTTTTACCCTTCACTTGTTTCAGTCACTAGACTGTGGCAAGCTGGAGCAGCACATTGAAGGGTTTAAGTCAAACAAATAGATGAATTCTAGGACATATTTTGTAGGTCTGGTCTAACTCATGCTAGCATGGAAAAAGCAGATGTATGTTGATGATGATGGTGACGATGATGATGATGTATTATTATACAGTAGTATCAAGAACCAAAATAAAAGTGAGTTTTACAAACTTTCATCCTTTGGTTTCATTACAGCCCTGGGCCAACCAAAGCCTCATGAGTGGATTTGGTAGATGGAAACTGAAGGAAGCTTGTTATGTGTGTACGGGGGGAGGGGTGCCCTTGTACTTGCCTTGATATCAGTCATACAAGCAATGCTGTTTGTTTCCAGTCTTCCATAAAAAGTATGTATGGCCATGGAGCAGAAAATATTACCTTGTGTAGAAACAAGATGAGAGCTGGCAACAGGAAAGGCATCCAGCCAAAAAACAGAAAGACTTGACAAATTCTGTCTGACCCATAAGAAGGGAAAAGTGGACATCAATCCTTCAGCATTTAAACCAGCCATACGTGGCCCAAATATTCTATTTGCTTTATTTTCAAACCGTCAAGATCTGGCTTCTTACACCTACCCTACAATGTCATTCTAAAAATAAACAATCACATCATCAAAATCTAAAAGCTACGAGATAATGCGAGATTAATTCAAAATAATTTAAATAAATAAGTATTAAATTTGACAGAGTAAATTAAATGCTAAAGGGTTAACCTGATGGTGGTGATGACATATGTTTGCATTTAAATGGCTATCTTGAGTGGTTTCAACACACAAATTCACATTAAGGTCACTTGTCAAAAATGAAACTTAGACACAGTTAAAAAAAAAATACCAAAATATGTCATAATGACCTGCAGTTTAAAAGAAGAAAAAAAATATTTCACAAATATCCAAATATTCCCCAAATCACATTTTTACCTTCTTAGGAATGGAAGAACATTCATAGAAGATGATATAGTCCTAGGTAGACAGTGTTTGAAATAATAGATGGAAAGGACACCGTTGGAATGTCTTTGCTTGGTAGGCGAATCAAAGTTAATCTGGAGATTAGACACTAACACTTCAACTAATCCTTTAAATTGCTGTGCCCATATTTTACTATACACCCACCTATATAAAATATATTCAAATTAAACACAAACTTCACAAACAGACCTGACAAACTTTAACTCACATTTAGCCTAGAGCCAACAAGGAAGCTTTTATGTGTTCTTGACCTGCTAAAAATAGTAGCAGGTTTTCTTTCAAGCCATAACATTAAGGAAGAATGCTTTGGGGGTACATTAATGTCTAGGGTACACTAATCCCATTAAAATCAAAAGCTAGGAAGGCCATAGGCTTAACACCTTTGATCATGGATGTGTCTGCTCGACTGAGGTTGACTTAGGGTTAAACAACAACATAACCTAAAATGATTATGAGCATCTTCTTTTAGTCACTTCAGTCATTGGACTGTGGCCATACTGGGGCACCACCTTGAAGGATTTAGTCAAAGAAATTGATCCCAGTCTTTATTTTAAAGTCTGGTTGTGAAAATCATGAATATGAATTCATAAAATGTAGTACAAGGGGGAGAAAAATATGCATTTCAGATCTGTCCAACACATTTGTATAGGAAAAGATTGACATAAAACCAATAGTGGTGGTGGTGGTAGTGATAATAGTCACTATCATCATCATCATCATCATAAGGATTTCATTTCTAAAATAGGTAGAGTATGCACAGACATGGCTGTGTGGTTAAGAAGCCTGCTTCCCAACCATATAGTTTGGGGGTTCAGTCCCACTGCACAGCACCTTGGGCAAGTGTCTTCTACTATAAGCCACAGGCCGATCAAAGCCTTGTGAGCGGATTTGGTAGACAGAAACTGAAAGAAGCCCATCTATCTGTCTGTCCTTGTAAGTAAGTATATGTGTGTACGTATGTGTGTGTACATGAATGTGTATACTCTCGTCCTGACATCACATGATGGTTGTAAATAAACACCAGCATCATAGAAGCAATGTCGTTCATTTCCGGTGTTCTGTGAGAAACATGTCTGGCGCCAGGGGGAAATATTACACTGCTTAGAAACAGGTAACGAGAAAGGAATCTGGCCATAGAAAATCTGGCCTTAGCAAATTCCATCTGACCCATGCGAGCATGGGAAAGTGGACACTAAATAACAATGATGATGATGATGATGTACAAGGTCATAAATTTTGGAGGAATGAATGGTTTAGTAAAATCAGTTTCAAAATTTTGCACAAAGCCAGGTAGTCCAGGGGAGTGGGGGCTAAGTCGATTACATTGATCCCAATACTCAACTGGTTCTTATTTTATCAACCTCGAAAGGTGAAAGGCAAAGTTGACCTCGGCAGAATTTGAATACAGAATGTATAGGCAGAGGAAATGCCACTAAGGATTTTCCTCGGCATGCTAACCATTCTGCCAATTCACTGTTTTGGAATCATCATCATCATCGTTTAACGTCCGCTTTCCATGCTAGCATGGGTTGGACGGTTCAAATGGGGTCTGGCGAGCCCGAAGGCTGCACCAGGCCAGTCAGATCTGGCAGTGTTTCTACAGCTGGATGCCCTTCCTAACGCCAACCACTCCGAGAGTGTAGTGGGTGATTTTATGTGCCACCGACACAGGTGCCAGACGAGGCTGGCAGACGGCCACGCTCGGATGGTGTTTTTTATGTGCCACCGACACTATATTGACAACTCCAAAAAAATAGAAGATTAACTCTTTCGATACCAACCCAGCCTCTGGCTCTGTAGTACAAATATCTTGTTTTCATAAGTTTCAAATTAAAATCTTACACTAAACCTTAGTCACAATTTATGTTCCCAACACCAGCTTAATGGTAACTAAGTTATTTTATCAAATTCTTTGTTATATTTAAAATTAATTGAAAGAAACACAGAGCATCTCAAAATAAATATGCTAACAAAAGGGTTAAGAAATTCTTGGTAGGATTTGAATTCAGAGTGTAGAGAGTTATAACTAATTCCAGCAAAGCTCTTTGTCTATTGACCCCAAAACAAATAAGGGATAATATGATTTGGCAGGTTCTGAACTCAGAATGTAAAAACACATGACTAATAAATGCAAAGCATTTTGACTATTGGCCCGGAAATTACAACTGATCCTGGTGGGATTCAAACTCAGAATGTAAACAGATGTGACTAACTACCACAAGGCACTTTATCAGTTGCTCTGCTAATGCTGACAGTTTATTGCTCTTTATTACGGTAATTACAACAATGTTCATTTAACCCAATGATGTAGATAATCATCGTCAACATCATCATCATGAATTGCCAAGGACGTGAGATTAAGGCCAATGGTGGCATGTGAACTTTTATCAGAGGTAATCATGTAATACAGAGACCAATAAAACTTTCTTTTTGAAACTTTACACTTTATGTCAATAATTGTCTGTGTGTGTCTACATGCATGTGTCTATGTAAGTGCATATATTTGCATGTGAATGTATGTGTGTATATATATATATACATACATGTGCTTGTGTATACACACATACACACCAAGACTGATAATAATAATAAAAAAACAATTGTAACAGTACTAAAAACAACATTTCCAAACATGTCCCAGTGTTAGTTACCAACTCCAAACAACTCTCAACTTGGAGACAGTGGGGGAAAACCAAACCACTCAATGTTAAATAAGCCAACTTTAATCTCTAGTGAACTATATACAGTGACACAGCAACAGCAGTTGTCACAGCCATATATGTACACACACACACACATTATATATATATATATATATAATCATCATCATCGTTTAACGGCCGTTTTCAACAAAGATATATTATATATATCATCATCGTCGTCATCGTCGTTTAACGTCCGTTCTCCATGCTAGCATGGGTTGGACAGTTCGACCGGGGTTCTGGGAAGCCAGAAGGCTGCACCAGGCTCCATATATATATATTTTGCTATACTTTCAGCTCATAGCTGTGGCCATGCTGATGCACCGCCATCTTGCTACACTGTTATTACCGAATGTTGGCATTATTGTCACATCATGAATGATGTCCATATTGTTTGTATACATATGAGACCCCCTTCGGTCATGACTGACCATGGGATTGCACCTAGAAAGTTACCCTCCCAAGCACAAGTCAGGGCAAGGTTGTTTATGGAAAACCAGTAGTCGCCGATGCAGACCGGCCTCCCCTCTCCACGCCACTGATGTTATCCAAGGGAAAGGCAAAGGCTGATACAGCTTGACACCTGTGACGTCACAACTTATTTCTACAGCTGAGTGAACTGGAGCAACATGAAATAAAGTGTCTTGCTCAAGAACACAACATGCAGCCCAGTCCAGGATTCGAACTCACAACATCACGATCGTAAGCTCAACGCCCTAACTACTGAGCTGGGGTTCTGTATTTTCTGCGAGACTTTCGTAACGTCTGCGTAGCTTGCAAGGGTGGCTATCCGGGTTCTTGAGGGCATATCTGAGAGGTCCACTATAAAAAGCAATGGTCCCAAGACAGTGCCTTGTGGAACACCGCTCACTATTTGTGTTTTCATAGAGGTGGCTCCATTAGTGACTACAGCCTAACTTCTATCTTTCAGAAAGTCATGTAACCACTCTCCAAGTTTTCCAGCTATGCCGAGATCACACAGTTTGTGGCATATCATACCATGATCTACCTTGTCAAAAACTTTTGCAAAATAAAGGTATATTTCGTCCACATTTGAGTTGTTGAGTAACTTCCTCAACACCAAGTCATAATGTTGTAAGTGCTGGGTCAGGTCAGTTTACTTCCCAACCACATGGTTCTGGGTTCAGTCCCACTGTGTAGCACCTCGATCAGGTGTCTTTTACTATAGGTTCAGAGCAACCAATAACTTGTAAGGGAATTTGGTAGATAGAATGCCTGTGTGTGTTTGTGTTTTCTTGTCTGGACATTGTGTGATGGCTGTAAACGAGCACCACTGTCACACAAACAGTGTCCATTATTTCCAGCCTACTCAAAAAACATGTTTCACCATGGGTAAATATTGCTTTGCTTAAAAACAGATGGGGTTGGCAACAGAAAGGGCATCCAACCATAGAAAATCTGGATCTGATCCATGCAAGTGGATCCAGAAAAGTGGACATCAAATGATGATGATGAAAGGTGAATGCCAATGGATGCACGGAATCAAAACAAACACAGCAAAGTATTCTATCAGATGCTTTATCAATTTTGCACCAGTTCTTCCCTACCCTTGCCATCCTTAAAGACAGGATGAAATTAATTTGAATGCTTAACTGATGCCAAAATTCCTGGCAGAAATAAATCTGATAATAATCCAAATGAAGAACGTTAAAATTCAACAACAGAAAAGTTCTTTTGAAAGCGCCGTTGATAATCATGGTGTAAGGTTTCAAAAATAAATTATGAAATTCACAAACTTTATCTTCAGTCAAAAAGCAAATAAACAGAAAGATGAATAAAATAAACAGACACAGCCGTGGCTAGCTACAGGCATGGTTGTGTGGTTAAGAAGCTCATTTCGCAACCAAGTAGTCTAAGGTTCAATCCCACAGCATGGCATCTTGGCCAAGTGTCGTCTATTATAGCCCCAGGCCAACCAATGCCTTGTAAGTGAATTGGTAAACAGAATCCCAAAGAAGCCTGTCGTGTGTGTATGTGTGTGCAAGACATAGGTGTGGTTGTGTAGTCAGAAGTTTGCTTGCAAATCACATGGTTTCAAGTTCAATCCCACTGTGTGACACCTCGGACAAGTGTCTTCTAATATAGCCCCAGGCAGACCAAAGCTTCAGGGCATTTGATAGACAGAAACCCATCACATATATATATATACATATATACACATACATACACACACATATATATATATATATATACATACATACACATATAGTTAATCTAAACAAGAAAGCACAAAAAAACACAACACGAGGACGTGGAACAAATATAGTATTATTGGACGCTCAGGAAAGAAGGAAAGGGCCTATTCTCTACAAGGAGTAAAAGGATTAAATATCATGTTTTAGACTACATCATCCAATGTTTTTTCTTTATTTACAACAGTATGATGCAATTTCAGGGAAATTTGGCAATGTGTAAAGTTTCTATAATTGGCTATGTCTATATTAGCATTGAAATATGGAAAAATAATAATAATAATAATAATAATAATAATTCTTTCTACTGAAGGCACAAGGCCTTGAAATTTTGGTGGGAGGAGACAAGTTGATTACATTGACCCCACTGTTTCACTGGTATTTAATTTATTGACCCAGAAAGGATGAAAAGTAAAGTGGACCTTGGCAGAATTGAACTCAGAACGTAGCAGCAGACGAAATGCTGCTAAGCATTTTGCCTGGCATGCTAACAATTCTGCCACCTTGCCGTCTTAATGATAATAATAATTTTAGTATGAACATCACAAAAGACCAGTTCCTCTCTCTTATTTTTATATGATCTTTAGCCCACTGGACAAAATGCTTCATTCTATTTCTTCCATCTGAGTTCTGAGTTCAAATTCCGCCAAGGTCAATTTTTTTCCTTCTCGAGCCATGCCTGGCTCATAAGGGCTGGTTTCCCGGTTTCCTTAGCGTATAGGTTCCCCCACCTGGACGGGACGCCGGTCCTTCGCAGGTGAGCTGCAAGATGCAGGAGGAAAGAGTGAGAGAAAGTTGTGGTGAAAGACTCAGCAGAAGTTTGCCATTACCTTCTGCCGGAGCTGTGTGGAGCTTAGGTGTTTCGCTCATAAACACACACATCGCCCGGTCTGAGATTCGAACTCGCGATCCCTTGACTGCGAGTCTGGTGCTCTAACCACTAGGCCATATGCCTCCACGAAGGTCAACTTTGCTTTTCATCCTTTCAGGATTGATGAAATAAGTAGCAGTCAAGTACTGGGGTCAGTGTAATAGACTCCCTCCACTTCATAAATTGCTGGCTCAGTAACAAAATTTGAAACCATTGATTATTATATATTGCTATTTTAATCAATCATCAACGGAAGCTTTGGGTCCATTAATGTCATTATGATGAAAGGGAACGTCACAGCAATATGTTCAATGATACCTATCGATTTTGTAATATATATACTCTTTTACTTGTTTCAGTCATTTGACTGCGGCCATGCTGGAGCACCGCCTTTAGTCGACTAAATCGACCCCAGGACTCATTCTTTGGAAGCCTGGTACTTATTCTATTGGTATCTTTTGCCGAACTGCTAAGTGACAGGGACATAAACACACCAGCATCGGTTGTCAAGCGATGTTGGGGGGGGGGACAAACACAGATACACAACACACACATACATATATATATATATATATATATATATATATATCTATATATATATATATATATATATACACATATATACAACGGGCTTCTTTCAGTTTCCGTCTACCAAATCCACTCACAAGGCTTTGGTCGGCCCGAGGCTATAGTTCAGTGGGACTGAACCTGGAACCATGTGGTTGGTTAGCAAGCTACTTACCACACAGCCACTATATATCTGTATATAGTCAGCATCATCATCATTTAACATCTATATTCCATGGTGGTATATTGATTGGATGGTTTGACAGGAATCCAGTGAGCTCACACAATATATCAACACACACACACACATAAATACAGACTCACACAAACGTATCTGGCAATGGAAAGCTGTCACTCAAAGACAGGCTGTGACCATTGTTTCAATGAAATCATCCAATATATATGTTAGCTTTACTTTCTAAACCAGAGTTGAATTCATCCATAATCCAATAGTTGAAAGTTTATTCTAAATAGTAGTCAGATCTTATTGTCTTAATCCTTTCCATACCACCTCAAAGGTCACATTCAGGATAAGCTGAAAAGTAGAACTAGAAGACAGGAAAGAGCTTAACGATGACAGACTCTTGGAAAAAGAACCAAGTCTGCAGCATTGTTAATTTAACAGCATGAATAATTTTTTGCAATTTTGGTACAAGGCTGGCATTTCTGATGGGTGGTAGTTAGTTGATTACATTGACCCACTCTCTCTTTTACTCTTTTACTTGTTTCAGTCATTTGACTGCGGCCATGCTGGAGCACTGCCTTTAGTCGATCAAATCGACCCCCGGGACTTATTCTTTTGTAAGCCCAGTACTTATTCTATCAGTCTCTTTTGCCGAACCGCTAAGTGATGGGGACGTAAACACACCAGCAGGGGGACAAACACAGACACACAAACACATACACACACATACACATATATATATATATACATATATACGACAGGCTTCTTTCAGTTTCCGTCTACCAAATCCACTCACAAGGCATTGGTCGGCCCGGGGCTATAGCAGAAGACACTTGCCCAAGATGCCACGCAGTGGGACTGAACCCGGAACCATGTGGTTGGTTAGCAAGCTACTTACCACACAGCCACTCCGGTGCCACTGCTTAGTTTTTTTAATTAAGTTTGAAAAGAATGAAGAAATTAGTAAAATCTCAATCATTATTAAGCTGGTGTTTGGAATACAAATTAATATGAAATTTTAATGGAAAATTTTAATTTAGATCACTTTAACTGTTTAGTCATATTTCTTCATGAAACACACTGCCTCTGTTTCAATTAATTTTGAAAATAATGAAAAAATTCAGTAAAATATCTTAGTCATTTGTAAACTGGTATTTAGAAGATAAATCAACATGAAATTTAAACGAAAGGTTTAATTAAGATCACTTTAAAAGAGGAAGTTTGTATAATAGAACCAGGGGTAATCTCAAGTTGGCTGGAACGTTTTAATGTAGATCACTTTAACCCTTTCGTTACCTTATTTATTTTGAGATGCTATGTGTTTCTTTGAATTAATTATAAATATAACAAAGGATTTAGTAAAATAATTTAGTTATCATTAAGCTAGTGTTAGGAACATAAACTGTGACTAAGGTTTGGTAAGATTTTAATTTAAAACTTATGAAAACAAGACATTTGTACTACAGAGCCAGAGCCGGTTTCAGCCGGGTTGGTAACGAAAGGGTTAAACCTTTCTTTACCATAGATCTAACGAAATACAATGCCTTTGATTTTGAAAATAATGAAGTATTTAGTGAAATATCTTTGTCATTATTAAGCTGGTACTTAAAATGCACCTGTACCAGTGCTGTGTTAATACAGCTATGCCGTGGCACATAAAAAGCACCCAGCACACTTTGTCGAGTGGTTAGCATTAGGAAGGGCATCCAGCCATAGAAACCATACCACAACAGACAATTGGGGTCTGGACAGCTCCTTGTCAATCTGTCCAATCCATGCCAGCATGGAGAATGGACCTTAAAAGATGATGATGTTGATGATGATGCTTCAATTGAGATCATTCCAAAACCGGAAGCCTGTATCACAGAACCAGGAGCAGTCTCGGTTGAGTTGATATCAAAAGGATTAAAATGAGAGACAGCAGGGCAGGGGGGTGATTTAAAGAGAGATTTGATTGCTGAATCTAATTAAATCGAAGGCGGTGAGCTGGCAGAATCGTTAGCATGCCAGGCGAAATGCTTAACTGTATTTCGTCTGCTGTTATGTTCTGAGTTCAAATCCCGCCAAGGTCGACTTTGCCTTTCATCCTTTTGGGGTCAATAAATTAAGTACCAGTTACACACTGGGGTCGATGTAATCGACTTAATATCTTTGTCTGTCCTTGTTTGTCCCCTCTATGTTTAGCCCCTTGTATTACGTCTGCTGTTACATTGTGAGTTCAAATTCCGCCGATGTTGACTTTGCCTTTCATCCTTTCGGGGTCAATAAATTAAGTACCATTTACGCACTGGGGTCGATGTAATCGACTTAACACCTATGTCTGTCCTTGTTTGTCCCCTTGTGGGCAATAAAGAAATATGAATCTAATTAAATCAGATGACCACATGGAGGGTCATTTACTGGCTCAACTATTTGCTGTGTAATCACCCGTCAATAGTAGAACAGTGTTAGCCTGGATTTATTAACATTTATCAGAGAAGTCTAATCTATAAACTTAATCTTAGTCTTCTCTGTACAGGAGTCTAACCTCTCTTGTTTCTTTTGATAAGTTGTTTTGTTTTCTCTTGTCTTTACTCCAAGCTTATCTATTCCTCGCCATACACAGATGACTATTTCAATCTCTCTTTACAATAACACTTTTATTGGCATGGCTCAGCTCAACACTGCCTTACACACACGTGTGTGTGTGTGTGTATGTACACACATATAAACACATTTATATATATATATACAGAAAGTATATACATTTATAAACACACGCAAACACATATAAACAGGCAAATACACATACATCAACATATATACACATATAACACATATAACACATATAACACATATAAACAGGCAAATACACATACATCAACATATATACACATATAACACATATAAACACATATAACACATATAAACAGGCAAATACACATACATCAACATATATACACATATAACACATATAAACACATATAACACATATAAACAGGCAAATACACATACATCAACATATATACACACATAAACACATAGATGTGCATATATAAACAAGTACACACGTATAAGAACATACACAGACATACACATGTATTTGTGTAGTCACACACATAAACATATACACACCTACATACATATAAACACACATACACACACAACAAAGTTTCTCCTTACTACTCTATTCCTCGCCCACCACCTCTTTGAAGAAACATAAACAGACACTGGGCTTCAGTTGCTATGACTACTGCCAGATCGAGTTTTAAGAATTATCCAAGTAGACACGCAAGAAGCTTCAGATTTCTATGAGGAGCAGGAAGCGGAGAAAAATCAATGTTGAGATGTTCATACCTTTTCTAGAACATACCATGTAATCTAAATGAATTGAAATTAGCTCCAGCTGGGAGTCAAAACCAGATCACAAGGCACCAGATGGGCTTCTGTAAAGTTTCCATTTACCCATTTCACTTGAAATGTATGAGTTGATCCAAGGCCATAGAAAATGACACCTGTCCAAGATGACAAAAGGTGGGATGGAACCCGGCTGCAAAGCAAACTTTTTAACATTTCAACCAAACTGCACCTGCAAAGGAAACTGCTGAGAGGAATTAACAGATGGTCCCTCAATGTAATTCTCAGGTAGAATTAGTGTGACGCTGTATAACAAGGCTACAGCTTTTTAAATTACAGGTACAAACAAACTGATGGGCTTCCTTACATTTTCCATCTACTCAATTTCACTTGCAATGTACAAGTTGATCCAAGGCAATATAAAATGACATTTGCCCAAGGTGTCACGCGATGGGATCAAAGCCAGGACCTGGAGGTTGCAAAGAAAACTCTCAAACAATTCGGCCATACTGCACATACAAAGGAAAACATATTGACAGACAGTCCCACAACATAATTCACAAACAGAACCGGTGCTACAACATAGTGTGTGGCAGGGGTATATCTTCTGAATTAAGGGTACAATCTACCCAATCTACAGTTTCTGTCTAATCAATTCCACTTACAATATATGGGTTGATCCAAGGTTAGAGAAAATGACATTTGTCCAAGATGACAATAGATGGGCTTGAACACGGGACATCATAGTTGCAAAGAAATCTCCTTAACAGGCGTGGCTGTGTGGTAAGTAGCTTGCTAATCAACCACATGGTTCCAGGTTCATTCCCACTGCGTGGCATCTTGGGCAAGTGTCTTCTGCTATAGCCCCGGGCCAACCAATGCCTTGTGAGTGGATTTGGTAGACGGAAACTGAAAGAAGCCTGTCGTATATATGTATATATATATGTGTGTGTTTGTCCCTCTAGCATTGCTTGACAACCGATGCT
This sequence comes from Octopus sinensis, assembly GCF_006345805.1. Classification (NCBI taxonomy): domain Eukaryota; kingdom Metazoa; phylum Mollusca; class Cephalopoda; order Octopoda; family Octopodidae; genus Octopus; species Octopus sinensis. The sequence goes on along the minus strand of NC_043017.1, from coordinate 11,126,670 downwards.
GGTGTGTTTACGTCCCCATCACTTAGCGGTTCGGCAAAAGAGACCGATAAAATAAGTACTGGGCTTACAAAGAATAAGTCCCGGGGTCGATTAGCTTGACTAAAGGCGGTGCTCCAGCATGGCCGCAGTCAAATGACTGAAACAAGTAAAAGAGTAAAAGAGTTAACTGCCATAATGTAAATAAAAAAGATCCTTCCTAGGTTATCCAAACTCATAAGGCCAGTTTCCCAGTCTCCATGGCGCTTATACTTCCACCTGGATGGGGCACCGGCCCATCGCAGGATTACTCACTTTAGCCAGCTGAGTGGACTGGAGCAATGTGAAATGAAGTGTTTTGCTTAAGAACACAATGCATTGCCCCCCGTTGAGGAATCAAAACCACAATCTTACAATCAAAAGTCCAACGCCTTAACTGCTAAGCCATGCACCTCCACTCAGTCGTACTGTACCAACAAATGAAAAATGTAGCAAGGAGGAGGGGAGAATTAACAGACAGTTATTATCAACAATGTGGCATAAGTAGTACACACCCATCACCACCACCACCACCACCACCAACACAAAACAGACCCAGTTTTTGGTGAAGCAAACACAGATGATAAGTAGTAAAGAAATTCCATTTGACAGCATTTTTTTCCCACGAGCAACCAGTGATTTAGAAGGGGTTAAATATAAACTGAATAACAAGATCTTATGATTTACTACCTGTCACTGATAACTCGTCTCAATCATTAATCATCTACTTGTTTCAGTCATTGGAGTATGGCCATGCTGGGGCATCACCTTGAAAGGGTTAAACAGAACAAATCAACCCCAGTTCTTATTTTTGTAAGTCTGGTACTCAATCTATTAGTCGCTTTTGCTAAATTAGCAGCCTGGCAAAAGAGACGAATAGATTGAGTACCAGGACGTGATTTGGTTGTTATTTCTAGCAATTAGCTCACCCACAGAGGTTTACTGCAGAGGCTGATATATATATATATATATATACTTGTGTATATAAAGGTCTAAAAGGTAGAATGTGATTTAAGAGAGGTTATGTGTGATCAGGCTGATATATATATATTGAGTACCAGGATGTGATTTGGTTGTTATTTCTAGCAATTAGCCCACCCACAGAGGTTTACTGCAGAGGCTGATATATATATATATATACTTGTGTATATAAAGGTCTAAAAGCTAGGATATGATTTATGAGAGGTTACGTGTGATCATATGATCTGTTAAATATAACAGTCAAAGCTTATTCAAATCACAATCTGGTGTCAGGAGACATTCAGTAAGATAACTTGAGGAAAGCAAATAAGACTGTCGTAACTGACCTAGAAACCTGTCACAAATCCTCACCAGTTTCCAAGCAAGGTAAATCACACTTCAGTCTGTCAACCAATGGTCTGGATATGCATGTATGTACATACGTATATAGATATAGATATATCATCATCATCATCGTTTTAATGTCCTCTTGTCCTTGTTTGTATGGGCCACACAGAATTGGCTGAGGCAGATTTTCTACAGCCGGATGCCCTTCCTGTCGCCAACCCTCACCTGTTTCCAAGGAAGCTAATATTTCCTCATGACCAGAAATGTTTTGTGTTTTTTTTTTTTTTGGAGAATATTGGAAATGAAAGACACCACTTGTATGACAGTGGTGCTTGTTTACAATTATCACGTGATGTCAAGGTAAGCACACAATACACACAATAACACATGTACACACACAAGTTTCTTCCAGCTTCCAGCTGCCAAATTCGCAAGAATTTAGGGGTCCTAAAGCCACAGCAGACACTTGGCCAGGGTGCCACACAGTAGGACCGAACCCAAAACCAAATGATTATGAAGGGAGCTTCAAGAACAGAAAAGAAAAGCCAAAAACCAAACCAAAAACAGTATGGTCATGGCTGGATTGTCTTTAATCCTCATAGATCAGCCCAGTCAAAGTTGGATTGATTTGGGTCTAAAACAAAAAAAAAAAAAAAAAACATTTGAATGCACACACACACTTACACACATACCATATTTACTTGTGTATAAGTCGTACTATAGTACACTTACACAAACAAACTATTTCAACTGACAAAAAACTGGAGTGTGACTTATTACACGGGACAAGGCTCATAAACAAGTTTCAATAGGGAGGAGAAAATATCCTGTACCAAGATGTAGTACTAAATAAGGGCGAGTGGGTGGCTTATACCCGAGTAAACAAGGTGAAAAGAACAGAAGGAATCATTATCATCATCATCATCGTTTAACGTCCGTTCTCCATGCTAGCATGGGTTGGACGGTTCGATCGGGGATCTGGGAAGCCAGAAGGCTGCACCAGGCTCCAGTCTTATCTGGCAATGTTTCTACAGCTGGATGCCCTTCCTAACGCCAACCACTCTGTGAGTGTAGTGGGTGCTTTTTACGTGCCACCTGCACAGGTGCCAGGCGAGGCTGGCAGCAACAAAATACAGACAAAAACAGGATGGCAGGAAGAACAACAACGATGCTCAAAATCAAATGCTTTACTGATATGACAACAGCCTTGAAGACGACGAAGTGAAAGCTACAATGGTATTACCAGTTTACAACTGCATTACTCATGTTGAATATTTTATTAGGAAGTACAGCTTTGCCAATTTGATCAGACAAAATGTAAATAGATTATCAGATCTAATGGCAAATACCACACTGATTTAGAAAGCATAATGATGATGATGGTGGTGATGATGATGATGATAATAATCTGACCAAGTTGCCTTTCTCTTTTGTATCAGTGAGTTCAAAATGTAATTATGTTTATCTAGATATATCAATAATTACAGACATTAAATACATGTATACATATGCATAGGTGTGTGTGTGTGTGTTAGTGTGTGTTTAAATATATGTATAGGTGTGTGTGTATATATATATACACACATGTACATAATATACATACACACACATACACAAGTACATAATACACATGTACATAATATACATACACACACACAAAATATACACACACATATGCACAAGTACATAATATACACACACACATACACACGTACACAATATACATACATATATAATATACACACACACATTCATTCATGAGCCATGTTTCGTAAATGTATGCACATATACATACATACATACGTGCATATATTTACCCACACACGTACATACACCCACATACACATGCATATGTCATCATCACCATCACCATCATCACCGCCATCGCTTTACGTCCACTTTCCATGCTGACATGGCCCGGGCACATCGCCACATCTTGAGTCAGAACATATCGAAGGAAGTTGCTCATCCAGCTGGGTTGGGGGGAAAACCGCACCTCACTCATGAGTGTCGTGTGTAAATAGGTGTTATGTGTATGCTTATACATATAAAATATATGCATGTGTATACATATATGGCTGTATATGCATACGTGTTACTATCTATAAACACACACACACACACACACACATATATATGTATACATATATACATATACATGTATACATATATACGTATACATATACACATGTATACGTATACATATAGACATGTATACATATATAGCTTTATATGCATGTTTTACTATATACTTATATATATATATATATACACATACACACATGTATATGTGCATGTGTATATATATATACATACACACATGTATATACATATATAGCTGTATATGCATGTTTTACTATATACTTATATATATATATATATATATATATATATATACATACATACACACACACATGTATATGTGCATATATATATATATATGCATGTTTTACTATATACTTATATATATATTATATATATACATACATATATAATATACACACACATATATATATATATATATATATATATATATATATATGCATGTTTTACTATATACTTATATATATATATATATATATAATATATATATATATACACACATATATATATATATATATATATATATATATATATATTTATATATATACACACATGTATATGTGCATACATATATGGCTGTATATGCATACGTGTTACTATATATTATATATACATACATATAAAAAAATATATCTATATAATGAACATCATATATATATATATATATATATATATATATATGCAATATATATGAATACATATGTATTGTAGAATTAGGAACATATGTAGATATATATGTATGCATGTATATATATACATATATTAGCACGTTTCTCTCCTGTCTATATATTATTGATATGTAGACAGAGGAGAGAAACGTGCTAATATATATATACATGTATATATGCATATTTCCTCTCTTTCTCCACACACACACACACAGAGTGGTCAGAAGACTTGTACTAAAATTAAGAGCTGTCTTAGCAGCTTGCTGCTACACTAGCAGCAGCAGCAGCAACATCAAGAAACTCAATAGCAGCAGCAGTAGTTGTAGTAATGTTCTTCTTCTCCTTGTTAAATGCTCCCGGTTTCCGTGAACACACATAAATTATTCCGACTTCGTATAGAGGCAGCAGCAGCGCCTCGGAAATATATAATAACATTTCGGAAGTGGGGATTAACTATTAAAAAAATATATTTCTTTCTTGCTTTCTTTCTTTCTTTCATTCCCTTCATTATATTTTCAAGATCAATAAAAAGTAAAAGATTCAACAACAACCACAACAACACGACGAAGATAGAGCTAGCTACAAAGAGAGAGACGAACGAATATCGATTAGGTGACAATCCAGAGGTGTGATAGAGGGACGTGGGTAGGGCGAAGGCGAGAATTCCTTTTATAGATCTTTTTTTCTCCCCCCCCACTTCTAGTTATGATTATTATCGTTAATATTGTCACACCAAATCGCTGAAGATTTGAGTTTTTTATTATTCAATTTTGTCACATTTCAAACGATTGAAGTCAGTCAGCTAACAATTCCCTCCGGGACCGGTCTTCGATGTTGGTTATAATTAGATTGAGATAAGAGTAAATGGTGACTGCATACATACATACATACATATTGGAGTTTGTGTAGTCAAATGTACCCTATATGAGTATAGAGACATGTATACGTAGGCATGTGTGCATGGACATGCGTATATGTGTGGTGATAGATAGATAGATAGATAGATAGATAGATAGATAGATAGATAGATAGATAGATAGATAGATAGATAGATAGATATAGATAGATAGACAGATAGATAGAAAGATAGATAGACATAGATAGATAGATAGACAGACAGATAGATAGACATAGATAGATAGACAGATATATAGATAAATAGATAGACAGACAGATAGATAAATAGATAGACAGACAGACAGATAAATAGATAGACAGACAGACAGATAAATAGATAGACAGACAGATAAATAGATAGACAGACAGATAGATAAATAGATAGACAGACAGATAGGTAAATAGACAGACAGACAGATAGATAGAGAGACAGATAGATAAATAGACAGATAGATAGATAGACAGACAGATAGGTAAATAGACAGACAGACATATAGATAGATAGATGCACATACACAAACACACATGTATATAGCAAAATAAGATTCGTGTGAACGTTCAATCCATTTTCTATTACACACACAGGGAGAGGAGAAGTCTGTTTAAACTTCATTTATTCAACCAGAGAAACGGTATCCGTCATTTTATGGTTAACCTCAAGTCAAGCCTGTCTGAGCACGTCCTTCCCTCTGCCACTAAGAATATCTAAGAATACTTTATCCAATGCATTTTTTCAAGTTTCAAGACCAAATTACATGAAATTTGAAGTAAAAACTTGGCTAACATTTCTCGAAGGTTAAGCAACCACGTTCATTCCATCTCGTTCTTTCAAACAACATTAGAGGGATTGTATAAGTTTATTGTTCGTCTAGAAAGCTACGAAATTCTAGAGAATGCTTTAAAAACAAGGTGTCGACCATCCACGACAGAGCCTGTACGTGATCGCTAAACATGCTAGAAATAGCAGCTTAATTCACCCAAATCACACCGAACTACCTTAAAATTGGAGAAAAAAACCCCCACCAAATAATGTATATAAAGCTTGGATAAATCGAGATGGTCATGGTGGGAATATATTTCGGTTCGACTGACGGTTAAACTACGTGGTTGATATAAAATGTACATGTGAATAGTGGCTGTCTTTTTATTATTCGTTTAGTCTTCGAAGGCTGACCCGAGGTTGAAGAACAATGCTGACACACACAGTAGGGTCATGAAAGTAGTAAGGAAATGCATCAAGAAATGAGAACATTGTGTGGTGTGTGTGTGTGTAAAATAGATATACACGGGCGGGAAAAACTGAGGTGTGACAGTGAATCACTAGACTTGCATATATATATATATATATATATCTTTCTCTCTTTCTCTTTTACTTGTTTCAGTCATTTGACTGCGGCCATGCTGGAGCACCGCCTTTTAGTCGAGCAAATCGACCCCGGGACTTATTCTTTGTAAGCCCAGTACTTATTCTATCGGTCTCTTTTGATGAACAGCTAAGTGACGGGAACGTAAACACACCAGGAGGACAAACACATACATATATATATATATATATATATACATATATACGACAGGCTTCTTTCAGTTTCCGTCTACCAAATCCACTCACAAGGCATTGGTCGGCCCGGGGCTATAGCAGAAGACACTTGCCCAAGATGCCACGCAGTGGGACTGAACCCGCAACCATGTGGTTGGTTAACAAGCTACTTACCACGCAGCCACTCCATATATAGAATATGTATACTCTACACTATTTTGTACTCTCACTAAAACAAAAACACTGGTGCGTATGTGTGTGCGCATGTATAAGTATGTATGTGTGTTGAGAGAGATTTCTTTGGTCGTGTCATTAATGGATACAGAAAAAGAAAACGACAAGTGTGTCCATCTCTTTTTGTTTAAGCATTTACACACACAATTACATATATAGATATACACACACACAGACACCACACATGCACACCACGTACAAATAAATACACAGTAGCTACTAAGTCTGTCCTTTGGTGTGCGAAATGGTGAAAGATAGTCAGTCAGTCAGTCAGTCGCACAAGTGTTCTCTTTCAAAAGGAAACTGGCTGATTGTGTCAGAACAGTGGGAAGATGTGTAGTCAAGATAAGCGGTAACATAATATAAGTAGAAGCAATACATACATCCATACACACACATATGTGTATGTACACGATAGATAGATAGATAGTAAGATGGCTAGCAAGCTTAGATAGCTAACTAGACATATAGATATAGATAAAGAGGGAAATAGATAAAAAGTAATTTTCACTAGGCACAAGGCCAATTTTGTTGAAGTGGGATGGGACAAAATGCGCCCCAGACGAATTGACAAACCTTCATATCTCCCACACCGTCAACACTCCCTCACTCACAAATACATGGTTTTAAAATACCCCAGCACATTTTATCACAGACTCAGGTCCTAAATCACACGACCAACAAATGGACCCAAAAAAATGACAGCTGTACACCCCAGATTTTTACTTCAACCCGACTGAAAATGTGGCGACGTACTATGTGTATAACATGCAAATTGAAAGGGTAGAATAAGTGGGGGTATTTGCAATGCAGAACTCAACTGGAACCCTTGGCTATCTACAATAGTAAACTATAATAAAGATATGTTGAATTCATTCTTATTATTTGGAACACACACAAACATGCATACATTACCGCTATATTAAAACAGATAGGTAGGTAGAGAGAGACAGAGGTAGATATAGAATTAAACGTTAACAGCAGGGATTCAATCTGATTCAAATGTAATGTAGTGAGGTTAACTTCATCTTGGGGTATTTAAAACATTTTTTTAAAAATCAAGGGAGGTAACTCCAACAAGATCAGCTGACTGAATTTTTTGGACACTATATATAGATGATGCAATGGACATGTTTCAGTTCTATGACACCTCATCAACAAAGCATATTCTACTCAGCTGACAAAACTAAAAGCTATTTATATGTTTTGCCTTTTACTTGTTTCAGTCAATTAGTTTGCAGCGTCCAATGGTCAACTCAAACCAATTGACCCCAGAATTTCTTTTTTTTTTAAAGTCTGCCACTTATCCTATCAGTCTCTTTATGCTACACCACTAGGGACCCAAACAAACCACGACCAGTTTTCAAGGGGTAGAGGGGGACAAACACACATACACAAAAGGCTTCTTTCAGTTTCTGTCAAACAAATCCACTCAGAAGTCTTTGAGTAGACCAAGGTTATTGTATAAGATATTTGCCCTAAGTGATACCTGTTGGGATTGAACCCAGAACCATGTGTTTGGAAAGCCAGCTTCTTACTGAACAGCCACACCTGCACCTATTAGTTTTACTGAAGCTGAAAAACTTCACAAATTGCAATTGTTATTTTCTGCATCTTGTGCAGACATACCTGTGTGTAGGCAGAAAGATGAACAGATAGGCAGACAAACAGACAGACAGATAGATAAAATGGACAGATGACAGATAGATTGACAAATGGATAGTTGGACAGACAATGATTAGGCAGATGGACAGATAGAGAGATAGACAGGTGGACAATGTAGTGACTGATTAATATTATTATCAACAATATGGCTGGGAGAAAATACCTCCGGAGAGGCATATCAACCAAGTTGAACATATCGAAGTTAACTTTTTTGCTTATTGTTTCAGTGTCTTAAACAGCATAAGAGGGAGTTCTTGTCAACTAATTGCTTGGATAAATATCAGTCATGAAAGTATTTTCACCTCACTACTACATATATTGTGAGCATATCATTAGTTAGACAGCTCGATAGCAACACAGATAGACATATAAATAGAGATAGTGAAAGAGACAGTATATAGATTAGACAGAAGATTGGCAAATAGACTGATAGAGAAATGAATAGACAGAGAGATGGAGGGGCAGATGGACATAGGGACAGATACAGATTGACAAATAGGCAGGTGCAAATGATTCAAACCATAACGGACAGTATTTTTCACAAGATAGCTTTGGCTATAATAATTATCATTTTTACTATTATTTAATTTTTAACATTCAAACACTTTACACAATCCGACTCAAAACGTTTAATTAGATATCTACATCATCATCATTATCATCATTTAACGTCCGTTCTCCATGCTAGCATGGGTTGGACGGTTCGACCGGGGATCTGGGAAGCCAGAAGGCTGCACCAGGCTCCGGACTTATCTGGCAATGTTTCTACAGCTGGATACCCTTCCTAACGCCAACCACTCCGTGAGTGTAGTGGGTGCTTTTTACGTGCCACCTGCACTGGTGCCATAGGTTAAAGAAATATCATAAATTGGTAAATTTTAAAAATGATGCCCCAGCATGGCCTTTAGCTGGGATGGTCAAAAATAAATAAATAAACTACATAGCCTTTGAATAAATAAAAGCTACAACTTTCTGTATACAACTGAAGTACATATGCTTTATGTAAAACAGGCCCTGCAATTTCTATGCATCTATATTGAGATTGAAATGCCGAGATTCTCTGTGTATATATACATACATACATACATACAATAAGTCCTAGATACAACTCAAACAGGATGGTTATGGTTGGAACACATTTGATCACACGTGTTCTTTCTGTTCAGTGGTTCTTATTAATCAATAATTGCCCCAAGCTGAGATTCTCTAATTCTGATAAGGTTTAAGGAGTTTCTGGTTTCTGGAGAGTTTTGTAATATATATACATACACATACACACACATATAAGCAGGTAATTAGAGTGCATGCATACATACATACATACATAATTGGAGCACTAGGTTTTGTTAGTAAATGCTTAAAGGAGGATCTGGATAAGATAGGATTTTCAGAAAGTGAAATTGACCGGCTAATTCGTACATTACAAGTGCAATCTGTGAGTGGAACAATAAAAGTATGCAAGACTTTTCTCAAGTTCCAAATGCAAATTTGTCTGTGTTAACTACATCCCAAAGATGGAGCCATGCATCTTTGTTGGAAAGAAGCTCCCTCCTCAGTCAAAGATTTATATAATTAAAAAATAGAAATGACATACATACATGTGTGTGTACATATGAGAACATGTATATACACATGCATGTATATATACATATATGTATTAGGACGACAGATATTTTAGACATATATATGTGTGTATGCATACATACAATAAGGCGTTGAATAACAATTTGTGACAAACACAAACATTAGTGTGAGGGTGTATATATTACATAACGTATACTATATAAATACATATATATATCTGTATACACACACTGCAGGGTTGTAACTGATAGAACTAGTCTTATTGCGCCCCAATTCTCCTGCAGGAAGGATGAAAGGCAAGTTCGACTCCCAGCGGGATTTGAACTCAGAAATGCTAAAGAGACGTGACTAATTATCACCGCTCTATCGATTATACCAATCCCACCCATGGATTGGGTGGTGAATAATCAGAAAAGAAATGATTAACTCGAAGGCTTCCTTTGCCAACAAGCTCCATTTATACGTAAATGATAAATGTCCAGGTGAAAGCTGCTAACAAGGAATTTACTTATACATAGAGCAATTAATTTACTTAGGGATACAAATACAATACTGCACCTCCCACCCCAGTGCCACCCAACTTTGTTTCCTCATGACATTTGGAGAACAGATATCTTTCTTAAGAAATATCCTAAAAATATTGGTGCAGGTGTGGCTGTATGGTTAGAAGCTTGCTTTCCAACCATTGTGGTCTTGGATTCAGTCCCACTGCATGGCACCTTGAGCAAGTGTCCTCCACTATTCCCTTGGGCCAACCAAAGCCTTGTCAGTGGATTTGGTAGAAGGAAAGTGAAAGTGTGTAATTGATTGCCGAAAAGCTGAAAGGGAAAGTTGACCACAGCGGAATTTGAACTGAGAATGTTAAAGAAAGATGAAATATAATGCGTACATTTATCTTATACACATCCAGTGTCTACCTTCTAGCTTTAGGCGAATTGGCAGGACTCGGTTCCCACCACAACCTGCAAGAAACGAAGATGACCATGATGTGGACGTTTGTCGTGCTTGAAATAGCAGGCAAACCATCCTTGAATCTATTGTCCTAAAAACAAGGTAGGAAGGAAGGCATACCACATTAACGTAATGCAATTCTGCATACTACAACAAAGCCTTTTGATCATCAGCATTCTGTTCAATTAACCTTGACTTGAGCGTCAACAACTGTTAAGTCAGAAGGAAGTTCCTATGTCAGTCATGGGCAAACTGCAGCCCGAGGGGCTTTCTTAATGTTGTGCCAAGGAAGAATTACCTTGACATCATTTTAGCAGTATCTGATGGTGAGGCATGTCAAATGTAGCCCACTTCTTGCAAAAGGCTACAATGATGCTCTGCATGGTTGCCGCCAGCTTCATATAGCAGCCAAATTTATTTCAATCAAACTCATACATCATGAGAGTGAAATAAAGAAGTGTGCATATATACACTTCTGTGTATATATATACATATACACATGTGTGAGTGTGTGTGTATATAAATATACATATATATGCAAGTATATATGTAAATATAAGTATATACATATAAACAAATATATATATATATATATATATATATATATATATATATATATTTATAAGAACCAAATAAGGTTTGAAAATCAATTAAGGTAGTTCATTTTTTTTAGTCTGCAGAGAAATGGCTAAAATTTACCCTGTTTATAATTATACCAGTGTGTATGTATATATATATATATATATATATATATATATATATACATACATACATACCAGTGTGTGTGTGTATATATATATACACACACACACATACCAGTAAAAATTTAGATTCAGATGAATATGGTACCTGAGTTGAGGCACTATAATTTAGTACAGCATTATCCATACAATTTCAAAGTAAGGTGATTAAAATCAAAATAAGCAACAACGATATCCAGAGGTAATGCAGTAAGATCGTTTCAAGCAACTCCATTTAATTGAACAATGCAAACATAACATCAATTTACATGCAGAGCAATCCTCAGCTGCATAAAAGATATAGAATTCAATTAAATTAAAACAGATGGACACATTAGTATAATTTTACCTAAAATCGCCAAGAAGTTAAGGAGACAGACAAAGAACATGGTGTTTCACTTCAGCTAAGAAGCTACTAGCTAAAACTATACTAATGTGTACTAATGTGTTCATCTGTTTTAATTTAATTGAATTCTATGTCTTTATGCAGCTGAGAATCACTCTGCATTTAAATTCATGTAATGATTGCATTGTTCAATTAAATGGACTTGCTTGAAACGATCATACTGCATTACCTCATTACCTCTAGATATCCTTGTTGCTTATTTTGATTTTATACATACCAGTATATATATATATATATATATATATTATATATATATATATATATATATATATATATATATATATATATACACACAAGCATATATTATTACAAATTTGGGATTTTACCAATAGAACCACAACTCCTCTTTCAAGATAACCTTATTGTATGGAATACACATAGAAAGTTTCATCCAATAAAAATAACCTACTACAAATTAAAATTAGTTGAAAAAATATGCAAGTATATATATATATATATATATATATATACATGCGATTATATAAATACACATACAAGTATATATATATAGATATATAAATTTATATATAAACATATAATTCAACTGGAGGTTAAATTAGCCTCGTTAAGGGATGTTATCATCCAATTAATTGTTTAATACCGAATATTTGCTGCGAATATTAATATTCATAAAACAATAGGCTTATATACAAATCATGGTTTATAATCATTCAAAAGAACATAAGAAAATGGAGATATAGCATTTAATAAAAATTCATTATTTGGAAAAACCAAACATGGTCCCTTACAGCTGTTTCAACTAATCCTAATAGATTATGCTTAATTGAAACAGCTGTAAGGACAATGCTTGATTTTTGCAGATAAATTGTCATTAAAAGACAGGTGAAACAAAAAAGGGACAACAAAATATCCAGACAGACGATACAAGGAAAACAAGGACGGATGGTTTTATATATATATATATATATGTATATACAAGTAATCATCATCAGTTAACATCTGTTGTCCATGCTGGCATGGGTTGGATGGTTTGACCGGGCTGGATGCCTTTCTTAAGGCCAACCACATTGAGAGTGTAATGGGTGCTTTTATGTGCCAATTGTGTGACACCGTGGTGCGATTACTTGCCTCTGACACGGGTGCCAACTTTTATGACACCAGTGTCTGCCACAACTGCGATTTTGCTTGGTTTGATGGTTCTTCTTTCCATGTATGAGATAATGCCAAAAGACTTGGTCATTGCATCTGTGAAGCACAACACACGAAAGGAACTCATCTTAGAGCCGTGGGCAAGCATATATGGTTGCTATATCTATCAGATATAGCAGCCAAATCTTACTTAAAATTACACTTTCTAGATGTAAAGGACAGACATGACAATAATTACGGAAAGCCTCTGTAGAAATATACATTTCAATCTTATATAAGGACAAGACACATAAGACGAGCTATGGCGAGTCTTATCGCTGTATCTATTAGAAATAGCAGTTAAATCTCCCTCAAATTACACCTTTTAAATTTATAAAAGAACAGGACATCTTAAAATAACTGTGGGAAGCTTCTGTGGTCGTTATATGTGTAAGAAATAGCAATTAAATCTCCCTCAAATTACACTTTCTTGTCTTATATATGGACAGCAAACAGGAGAACCGCGATCGCTGTATTATCAGAAATAACAGCTAAATCTCCCACAAATCACACCTTCCAGGTTTATATATGGACATAACACATTAATAGTAACTGAGGAGCTTCTGTGGTTATCAAAAACACTAGCTAAATCTTCCTCTGATTACACCTAGATTTATGTAAGACCCAACACTCGAAGGGAAGTTAGCCACTTTGCCCCCGTGAGGTGCATACAAGTATATGCAACCACATGGTTCCGGGTTCAGTCCCACTGCGTGACACTTTGGCCAAGTGTCTTCTACTATAACTCCAGGTCGACTAAAGCCTTGTTAGTGGATTTTGTAGACGGAAACTGAAAGAAGCAGATCCTATTTATATATGTATATATCTATATGTGTGTGTGCCTTTGTATGTGTTTGTTCCCCATCATGGATTAACAACCGGTGTTGGTGTGTTTACGTTCTCGTAACTCAGCGGTTCGGCAAGACTGAACGATAGAATAAGAACTAGGTTTTTAAGAAATAAGTCCCGGGGTCAATTTCTTCAACTAAAACCCTTCAAGGCCGCAGACTAACACAAGTAAAAGAATATAGAGAGAGGGGGATATATATATATATATATATATATTATATTATATATATATATATATATATATATATATATTATATATATATTATATATATATTTCTTTCTTTACTACCCACAAGGGGCTAAACACAGAGGGGAGAAACAAGGACAGACAAAGGGATTAAGTCGATTACATCAACCCCAGTGCGTAACTGGTACTTTATTTCTCGACCCCGAGAAATATATAGACACACACATATTGGCGAATGCAATCCTCTAGATAGTCACAAACGGAATGTCGTTGGTCGTTATCAACGAGAGCTGATTTGTGTCTGAACAAAGGAGGACGGACACGATAATGAAGAATGGGTCCCTTTATTTGAGCTGTAAATTCATTGATTGATTCTTAATTGGGGTAAGGTATTGTCGATCAGGAATTTCATTTCCTACACAAATAAAGAAAAAATGTCCCATGTTTGGTATGATGAGTAATCGATATATCATATGTCTTATGTCCAACACCTACATCTGAGTTAAAAGAACATAGTGAATGTCTTAGTCAGAGAACGGGAGAGAGAGAGAGAAAGTGAGGGAGAAAAAGGATTGAGTGAGAGGGAGAGAGAACAGGGAGAAAGAAAGAAAGAAAGGGAAGAGAGAGAGAGAGAGAGAAAAGGGAAAAAGACAAGGGGGAGAAAGGAAAAGAGAGAGAAGGAAATAGAACGAGGCAGTAAGATAGGGAGGGGTGACATTTTTGACAATCATTTCAATAAATATATCTTCTTTTTTTTATGGGTGAGAGAGGTGTTATTTTTAGCAATCACGGTCAAGACCATTCAGGAGGAAACGCCTTGGTTTTTAGGTAGAAATAAATATGAAAGTGAAATGAAAATAGAAACGCGAGGAAGCACGGTGGTGGAGCAGAGCGATAGACTGTGTGACGGGAGACATCGAGAGAGAGAGAGAGAGAGAGAGAGAGAGAGATAGAGATAGATAGACAGACAGACAGACAGACAGACAGATAGATAGATAGATAGAGAGAGAGAGAGATAGAGAGATAGATAGATGGATAGAGATAGATAGATAGATAGATAGATAGATAGATAGACAGACAGACAGACAGACAGACAGACAGATAGATAGATAGATAGATAGATAGTGCGAAGGAGAGAGAGAGAGCAAGGTAAACAGCTTGCCTCTTCCTTCTATTTTGTAGGTGTCTGGAACCCTTTAAAATGTAAAATTAAGATTTCGGGACTAGAAGTCAGTTGTGGATTGAGCTAGCCACAGCTACCATGATCGATTTTAATCACATATATTCGATATAAAGGGACAAAGATTTTGTCGATTTAGCTGTTTAGAATTACGTCCAGTCAGCTAGCCAGCCCTGATAGAACAAGACTTGTGATCAAGAGCAATCTAGCCATGATAATCTTACCTTTTTAGAGATATTGGGGGATTATTAAAGGATTGCATTATCTGTGTCCTGTCCCTATATAAGACCGAGAGGTCTGGTTTGAGGAAGATTTAGCTGCTATTTCTGATATACACAGCGATCATAGATGCTTCCTACATTCCTGCTAACGTCTCCTGTTCTAATATGTCCGAAAGGTAGAATTTGAGGGAGATTTAGCAACGATGTCTGTTAAGTACAACGCCCACAGAAGTTTCCCCACAGTTGTCACATCTTGTCCTTACATAAATCTAGGTGTAATCAGAGGAAGATTTAGCTAGTGTTTTTGATAACCACAGAAGCTCCTCAGTTACTATTAATGTGTTATGTCCATATATAAACCTGGAAGGTGTGATTTGTGGGAGATTTAGCTGTTATTTCTGATAATACAGCGATCGCGGTTCTCCTGTTTGCTGTCCATATATAAGACAAGAAAGTGTAATTTGAGGGAGATTTAATTGCTATTTCTTACACATATAACGACCACAGAAGCTTCCCACAGTTATTTTAAGATGTCCTGTTCTTTTATAAATTTAAAAGGTGTAATTTGAGGGAGATTTAACTGCTATTTCTAATAGATACAGCGATAAGACTCGCCATAGCTCGTCTTATGTGTCTTGTCCTTATATAAGATTGAAATGTATATTTCTACAGAGGCTTTCCGCAATTATTGTCATGTCTGTCCTTTACATCTAGAAAGTGTAATTTTAAGTAAGATTTGGCTGCTATATCTGATAGATATAGCAACCATATATGCTTGCCCACGGCTCTAGTTGGTTTAGTGTCAGAGTGAAGATATTTCTTTTGACTAGATAAACTGACAATAGACAGAGAAGTGAGGCTGAAAATATTAAACAATAGTAACAGCTAGAAGATTACTATTACTACTATAGTACTCACTTAACCATAAATATATTACTATCCCCTAAGGGAGGGAAAAAAACATCCCAAGGGTCATATGAAAGACAAAAGCCGACTCGACCGGTCGGCTTCTAATTTGTCTTAGTCCATCAAACCACCTTATTTGTATTAAGCAACTCGTATTATTTCATCATAGCAACCAACTATTTAAAACATAATAAACATAACAAAAAAATTCTTTTTTCTTTCTACCTCTCGATAGTCAAATAGACAGACAGACAGATAGATAAATTGACAGACAGATAGACAAATAGATAGACAGATAAATAGACAAATAGATAGACAGACAGATAGATAGACAGATAGATAGACAAATAGATAGATAGACAGATAGATAGACAAATAGATAGATAGACAGATAGATAGACAGACAGACAGATAGACAGACAGATAGATAGATAGATAGATAAACAGGACAGATTTACTAGATGAGGATAGACAAGATGAACAGATGGATAGAGGTAGATTGATAGACAAGACTCATTGATAAACAGAGAAACTGGTAGGTAGGTAGAGAGATAGGCAAATAGGGAAATGAACAAACGGACGAAGTAATGGACAAGATGACAGACAAATATAGAGGTAGACATATAGCTAGATAGACAATTCGGAGATATAGATAAGCAGTTAGAGATAGATAGATAGATAGATAAGCAGTTAGAGATAGATAGATAGATAGACAGTTAGAGATAGATAGATAGATAGATAGACAGTTAGAGATAGATAGATAGATAGATAGACAGTTAGAGATAGATAGATAGATAGATAGATAGATAGACAGATAGAGATAGATAGATAGATAGACAGATAGATAGACAGATAGAGATAGATAGATAGATAGATAGACAGATAGAGATAGATAGATAGATAGATAGATAGATAGACGGATAGACAGATAGATAAGCAGTTAGAGATAGATAGATAGATAAATGGATTGATGGATAGCTAGATATTTAACACTTCATTCTCTGTCTAGTTGTCGCTAGCAAATTTACTATGAAGCATTGTTCTGATTTCTCTAGATACCGAGAGAAACTCGAGTGAACAATGCCACGCTCCTACCTCGCATTGTCGGTATTATGTGGGGGGTTGTTAATGTTGACTATTAATTATACATAAATTATCGATATATAATAAAGAAAAGAAATGGAAGAAGGAAATATGAATGATTAATCGAGTCATCTTGGAGTTAAGTTTACATTTTAGTTGAGAAGTAACGAGAAAAAACAATGATTATTCGACTCACCTGGCAATAGGAGGTGCCACCTTCCGCCATGTTTACAGCACACTTAGGTGTGTAGATGTGTAGTTATGTTTATATATGTGTGTGTGTGTGGTTATGTAAAGATATGTATATGTGTGTGATTGTGTGATTGTGCGCTGATATCTTTATGTGTGTGTGTGTGAGTGGTTATTACCGATATGTTTGTGTGTATATATATATATGTATATGTGTGTGCGTAGATAGATTTATATATGTATTTGTGTGTGGTTGTATGTAGATATGAGTGAGAATGCTGTTTGTATTTATTGATATATAACTGTTTAACACATGTGATGCTATATAACTATACACACACGCAAATCTTGTCCAAGTGCGCCAATGTAAACAGTCCACTGTTAATGTGATCGTCGCTTTGGTTAAAGATAATCCCGCCTTTGCTTTTTTTATTAATAATAATATATCATAATCCACTTTATCTTAGCCTCAACAACCAATATTTTATTAAACTACCGTTTGTTTGTTTGTTCGTTTGATTTTTTTTTTTTTCTTTAATAGGTAAATTCTAAATTAGATAAATTAAATAATTTATTATTATTACTGGTGTTGCAATAAAACTCGAGGGTGATGGCCAAGAAAGGAATACAGAGGCGAGGAAAAGGGGGAAAAGGAGGATTGTTGGGTGGGGAAAGGTTTGTTTAAATCTTGTTTAAGACATCGAAAAGGGAGAAAGTAAAATACTACAAAGATGATAAATAGAAATCAACATAGCAGTCGATGTTCTGCTATTTTCTTGACATATTCTGCCTGTCTTTCTTTCCCCACCAAATATGTGATAAGGTTTCCCACTACTTTCGTCGCAGAACCAACCAAGTTGGCGTAATTAAAATACGTATGCAGCGTAATATAATCTAATATATAATAATATAATACAAGCAAGCAGTAGTAATAGAGGTTGTTGTTGGGTTGGTATATATATATATTTAGTAATATATATACAGTAGTTTGTCGGAGGTAGAAAGAAGATAAATATGCACAACAAATGACAAACTGTTTCCTCTCCTCAGAGCGGAACAAGGTTCCCCCCTTTACATGATAATTACACCGCTGAGCGTGAATCACGTGACTGATTTTCACCCAATCATATTCCTGCTATCTTGGCGCTCTTCGAAGACAGGGGGTGGGGGAGGGAAGACTAAGGAGATAAAGCCTAGGAATCCCTTGTCTTCTTAAATCATTTATACACAATGCCGTATCTTTTAACCGGCTTCCAGAAATCCGGAATGCTGTCCAAAGCAATTTTCTAACGTTGTGCATACACAGTTCCTGTTTTTCTCATTTTGGAAGTTGGTTAATTTTGTATACGGTGTATAGAAAAAAAAAACTGGCGATCTTTCGTCTCTAGTAGACCTTTCCATCGATTTCCGTAAAAAAATTTATTTTTTTTTACATATGGGCTTGCGGGAACTTTTGAAGTAATATACATACATATACACATACACCGAGTAAAAAATTTCAGTTATCTCTTTCTTTCACACATTACTCTGTCTCTTCACACACACTAACAGAAGCACTTCACTTACACAACATACTGTCTGTCTCCCACACCCTATCAAACAAACACACATGTACATCAATGCTTCACATGCACGGTAACTTCAAAAGAACTTCCCTCGTCATACAATCGCTTTCTCTTGGTCTCTTTCGCTCTCATTACTTCAAAAGTTCCCGCAAGCCCATATGTAAAAAAAAAAAAAAAATTTTTACGGAAATCGACGGAAAGGTCTACTAGAGACGAAAGATCGCCAAAAAACTTTGTGGCTTGATCGATAATCTGCTTTAAAATCATATCAATTTGCAACTGCATCGGTTAAATAAAATCACGATCTTTACTTTTATTCGTTTAATTTTCATTCTGTAAACATCATACTGCACACATGGTACAGTATGTTATATTTTAAGAATTTTAACTATGAAACCCTGCTATAGATTTACATTAATTTGTAACCGTAGCTTAAATAAAATCATGTTCTTCATTTAATTTTCTTACTATAAATATTATACGGATGGATTTATGAATACCAGTCAATCCCTGCTTTAGAAATGTGTTAATTTGAATCAATCGATTACAATTTGTTTCTTAACATTTCATGATTTATTTTAGATTTTAAGAATATACTAAGATTGTTTCCAGAAAACCGGAAAATTCAGAAATCCGGTAGACTTCCGGTCTCAGATTTGCCGGATAATTGGTCTGGTATTGTATTTGTTTTGAATCCGTTCGCATCTTGGCTACATTGTAGGTATGCGACACGATCTTTAAATGCTGTCGTTTCATCCTATCGTCACTGATGACAGTCAAAGTTTACCTTTTGCAGGATTGAAAATCGTGAGGTGTTACATTTATTAGATGTCATCTCATTTGGTGCAACCGGTAGAAGCTGCCGACAAATATATACATGGATGGGACTGACGAAAGACGTACATCATCCTCTGAAAGATACATATTCAATATACAGAGGATTTATATGTAAACTTCTACGAGTTTCATGTCCTCTGCAGGCGTGGCTCTGTGGTAAGAAGTTTGATTCTTAACCACACGGTTCTGGGTTCAGTCCCACCACATGGCACCTTGAGTAGAACGAACGGAATTAAATGCAACTTCATAACCCCGGGCCAACCAAAGCCTTGTGAGTGGATTCTGTAGACGGAAACTGAAAAAAATCCGTCAAATATGAATATACTGAGTGTATATGTGTTTTTGTTCCACCGGTGTCGGTTTGTTTATGTTCCCATAACCTAGCCGATCGGTATTAAGGAAACGGATAGAATAAGTTCGAGACTTAAAAAAGTATTGGGATCGATTTATTCGACTAAACCCCTCAAAGCAGTGCCCCAACATACCGCCAGTCTGATGAATGAAACAAGTAGAAGATACACACACTTATGCACGCAATTTTGTATCACTAGAAAGAGTAGGGATCTTCATGTCTACTCCCTGTTCTTGCCTTTGTAAAAAAAAAAAATTATTTTTTACGTAACCCCTGCCGAAGAATATTAGGTTTAAAAACGACGGTAAGCCGTTAAAAATTTTTTTTGTCTTCATACTCCCTTAAAATATTGACCTGGCCCTTTGTGCTTAATCAAAATAAATCAATAATCACAGATGGGTTTACGGACATGAAAACTCGTGA
Source organism: Octopus sinensis (assembly GCF_006345805.1). Taxonomy (NCBI): domain Eukaryota; kingdom Metazoa; phylum Mollusca; class Cephalopoda; order Octopoda; family Octopodidae; genus Octopus; species Octopus sinensis. Next base: position 11,105,621 of record NC_043017.1, on the reverse strand, counting down.
ACGTCACCTCGAGCTCCTCCCAACAAATTTTTTTAAATTGAATCAGAAATTTTAATTTAGAATTCGTAGAAAGAAACACTTGCTAATAACTGAGTCACTAAATAACGCGTCATGCTGTTTTAACTGTATTTTAATTCTCGCAGCCTCACCTTTCTGATACTAAAACCGGATACTGTTTCACTTCATTATTTGCGTGCATAGTAATATATAGGCATTTAGCATTGACTGTCGGAAAAAAAATGTGCCCAGTACTGTAGTAGATATTAAAAATTCAGAATTGGGTCTTCAAGCAAAGTTTATATCAGGTATCCTCGTTTTTAGGGTCCTTATTTAAATCGGTCTTTTAATAAGTTACTATGTATGCATTTTCCCCTACTTCGTTGTTGGTTAGTTCCTAGGGGATGAGGTTTCGTTGTTTTTATATATATATATATTTGGTAAATTTGGGTGATTATTTAAAAAAAATTCTTTTTTCTGTAGTTGAAGATTTTTGCTTCATAAATTGATTTTTTTTAATGCGAAAACGGCCAGCAATATGAGGTGGTAGTTTGATCAAAGGTGAGATGTTACAGACGATCTACAGCAAAAATAAAACCTCGGAGTAATTTGGCATACCGCCTGAAAAACAAAAACTCAATTCACCAGGCAAAAATTCTTCATTTAATAAATGAAAACAAAATGATCATCCCAATTTTAGAAAATTCATATGGAAATCCCAGCTTCTAACCAACAACACGTGCACATATACCTATATGCATACCCACATATATTACATACATACATACAGATATACGCTCTACCTAGCACCGGACCTATGATTTAAAATGGATTTGGTACTTCCATAGTTATAGTGTCCAACCAACACCTGCCTACCTGATACCTTAATGCTTGTTTTACCTAAATGTGAACCCTATGTTACTGTCCCTAGCCATCTGTGTCGCCCTACGTGTTCGTGTGTCTAGATTCCGTTGAATCCTATAACTAATCTACATTATAGATCATATAGTATTTATGGCAAATTTACGATATGAGTACCGTTACTGTCAAACTGGAGCACCTGTATTTATTATATAGTGGTCGGTTTCAGCTGAATATATGGTGATTGGGTGGGAAAATGTTACCCTGGGTGAGACTATAACAGCTACCCTGCACGGTACGCCGGTTCGTCACAGCTGTTGCTGAAATTCATTTACAGCTGAGTGAATTGGAGTAACGTGAAATGAAGAATCTTGCTCAAGAACACAACGCAGTGTCTTGTCCAGGAATCGAAACAACGACCTTACTATCGTGAGTGTATCACCCAAATCGCCGTGGGTGTCATCTAAATCCCGTAACTGTAGTTAGATGTCGTTAAATATATATTTTAAGTTGCTTCTTGATTAGTGATCAATATATTACTTGCACACGGTTCGTATTAAACGGTATTATATTCTTTGTGAAAACAAAAAACTGTCGCGCTTTATTCAATATTTTAAATAAAATAAAATAAAAAGAGCTTTAAATGAATAAGAAATGTCTTCTCTCTTTTTTCCTTCAGTCTTGTATTCAAATATATGACCCTTTCCTCTATAAGCATGTATCTACATAGCATATATATATACTCAGTAATTAAGGGTTTAGCAACGATTTGCCTCACCACACACCGAATTTAGAAATAGCAGTCAAAGAGTTATAGCTATTCTTTCTACTAAAAGGGAGATCTCAGTAGAAAGAATAGCTATAACTCTTTGACTGCTGTTTCTAAATTCGGTGTGTGGTGAGGCAAATCGTTGCTAAACCCTTAATTACTTAGTATTACTTAAACCTTCATTGAATGGGGCTTTTACATGCCGAAATCTACTTGGTGAAATTAATGATTATTCCAAATTAATTAATTTCACCCTATATTATTACTGATAGCATATATATATATATATATATATATATATAATATGTAAGTCGTCTAAGAGTCCGTAAGTCACTTCTCTCACATACAAATGATATGTAGTAGATATCATTTTCATCACTATATTATAATCTAAGCGGCAGAAAGTTCCAAAAATTACTCTAAGGCCGAAAGTTTCGTGTACGGCATTCATAAAATTGATTACTGCCATACACGAAACACTCGTCCCCCGAGTCAATTATAACTTATTACCGATAAAAAAAAAATAATAATATACGTATACTAATTTACTCTTTTCATCCGATTCGTTCTACCAAACCTTTATGTTATGTTATAGTTTCAACTCATTCTATACATCGGTTTCATCATATGTATATATATATTTCGGCTTCACCATATCTATATATATTACATCTCATCTATATATCGCACTGTCTGTAAATTACTTGATGCATTAACTCAGTTACTTTTCTGTATTCTACACGTTTAAACGTCTTTGCTGCGACCAAGACAAAAGAAAAGTAATAAGCATTTTATATTTATAAATTCCTTCAAACGAATGAATGAACGAGATACCTAGGTGGCTGCTTTATTTTCAATAATAATATTAATGATAATGGAAAACCGATACCTTCCTTACACGTGATCGAATTAATGATTCGATATATTTGGTTATTGTAATTTAATTAATTTTCTTTTTTAGAAATTCACATTAAAATATATCTAAATACAATTTACATTAATTTCAAAAAAAATTAATCTAATATATAATATATATTAGGTAATTAAGTATTATGGGATGTTAACCCTTCCGAAGTATTGCAAGTATAATTAATTTTTTTTTGGTAACGAAATCTTTTTAAAATTATTTACTTTTTCTAGGTTTTTATTCTCTTTAATGTTAATTTTTTTCTATATGAACCATAAAATGATTGACGAAGCCCATTGATATTTTTTCTTTCTTCTCGCCAAACAACAGCCACCCGTTTCTAGTTTTGACTACCCCGGGCGTCATCGTCGTATGTAAAGAGTCTCACCTCCAATCTGTTTATAAGCTTATTTTTATAATTATAAATTGAAGCAGATTAAAACAGCATATCTTAGGCAAAAAATACGACAAAGCATTCGTAAATAAATACTACAACTGAGAAAATGTGCGGACGAACAGCGTGGTAAGTGTTTTTTGAAACGAATATTATTTGTCATGATTTAATATTTACGTTTATTAATTGACTTTTTAATTTTCTGAACTGATAAAGCATGAAATATATAATGTCTGGTTGGTTTTGTATACCAATAATATTTGTTAATTGATGAAAAAAATTATCTGTATGCCAAATGACGAGCCAGGAAGCAAGGACGACTGTCTCCGGACCAGTTGAATGAATCCCTTCCAGACATCAACCGAAGTTTCGTTTCCCGCTAAAAAAGCAAAAGAATAATCATTTCTGCTCCGACTGGATTCCATTTGACGTGTTGCTAATTTGCTTCATTCTCTCAGCAAAGTGTTTGAACACCACAAATGCTCGAATTCATTCATGCATCACTAAAACCGAGACTGATATCAGTAATTTTTATTTTATTGTCTCACCCAAAACACAAACGTTATCTATAAACATTGAACTGTTTCATTTCCACACTACGACATAACTACAGTTTCGCGCTTCAATGGCATATCTATAGTTTGGTACCTCACGACAGAAGTTATTTGCATGTTATGATTGTATTTTGTTGTCTTTGTGACATATCTACACTTTCGTGTTTGGCATAATCCCAATTTGGTGTTCCATGGACAACTACACTTTAGTATTTTTGTGATGTGCCTACTCTTTAGTGTCCAGACTTTATGGACTGACGATATCAAAGACTTGATTCGGAACAAAAGCTTGGCTGCTTGTATTCCTGCAGCACAAAACAGGGGACTAGAGGGTCTTAGCTAGGCGAACCTGGACACAGGAGTGGCTCCTAATTGACGACACAGCATAACTCTGGTGTGGTGTCCCCATCGCAATTCTTGTTATGTCACAACTCCTTGAAAAAGGCATATTTATTAATGACATTTTGCAGATATATGTTTTCGACGATATAGTGTTTTGAAAGAACTTTTAAAAATACGCATTTTAACTGTTAAGAGGAAACAATCGGGAGAGTGGATTGAGAATAAACTAAAAGTCCTTAAGAAAGCAATTTATCAAAATAATCGTAATCTACATTCTCGCAAATGTTTGTTTATAAAAAAAATAAACAAGCATATTTTAAGACGTAATTGGGGCTCTAAAGTGTAGTTATACTTACTATTTCCGTCTCCGGTTAGGCGGTGCATTAATAAACATCAATTTTAGTGGAAAGTAATTTATATTTCCCTTTATTTACTATTTAACTGTTCTAATTTTTTCTCAGTCTTTCTCCTTCTTCCATAAAATATTTGATTCACATGAGTAATTTATTTACTTTGAAATATCTTTATTACGGACGATTTTCACTGCTGTCTTATATTTCCGTCTGTTTTTATTTGTATTGTGTGTCCCAGTCGAGAGACACACCAGACTTTGTTTCCTCATAACTTTCAGTAAAATGGGAATTTTGGAATGAAATTTTCTACAAATACCTTCCAGATATTGTCGATTACTTTTATATAATTTAATATATATAAAAAAAGTGTGTGGAGGGAATTGTTGGTCTCCCACTAATAGATGCTGATACACATCACATCTATCTATCTACAAAATACGTCTGTCGTTACGTTCTGAGTTCAAATTCTGCCGAGGTCGACTTTGCCTTTCATCCTTTCGGGGGTCGATGAATAAAGTACAAGTTACGCACTGGGGTCGATGTAATCGACTTAATACCTTTGTCTGTCCTTGTTTGTCCCTCTATGTTTAGCCCCTTGTGGGTAGTAAAGAAATATATCTACAAAATAAACTTGAAATTTTGAAGAAAAAAATTTGTAATATATGTCAGTGTGAATGTGGACCCACCAATATACATTTATTTTAAAATTAGATTCCGATATAATTGTATTCTACACCACCTGAAAGGAATGTGTAGAAAATTTCCTCAAAGAGTTGACGATTTTTCAGAAAGTCATGAGGAACCAAAATCAGGATTCCTTTTCTTTCTAAAATACCCATTTTAAGAGTTTTCATTTAATTTTCTGTAGCTCTAAGAGTATTTAACGACGTTCGTGCAATGAAGCTGTCATTTCGACCGATTATTATGATAATATATATTAATTAATAAGGGTGTTTGTTTAATTTCCATAGCTGTGTTGAGGGTTTCTTTGAAAATGGAACCACATTCTAAGAAAGAAATTAAGGTACATACGTCGAATATGGACATCGTAGGCAAACTACGACCTCCTCTACATTATAGTTTTTTTTTAAGGAATTATGGTATAATTTTACAGATTAGTGGAGTACAGCGACCCTCAGTAGAAAACGAAACACTGGATAAAGAGAAAGTATAGGGTTTTATTTTTAGAATATGTTATAAAATATAATTAAGTCAATTTGATTAGTCTTAGTAATCACAGGTTTCTTAATTGTCTCAAAAGTATTTATTAGCCACCGCTTTTGTGGAATCCCCGAATACCTACAAATATTCTAAAATATGTTTTATTGTTTATAAAATGTATTAAAACGGTGATCAAGTCAGTTTAATTAGACTTAGTTAATTACCAGAAACACCTTCGTTGGCTCGTAAAATATTTATTTACACTCGACATGTGGAATCCTCCGAATGCTTACAACAATTCTAAGGTCTGCTGCTGTTTAAGGAACCACTTACAAAAGACCTGCTACATTCACCCAATTTACAAATAAATCATCAGACATGTGATTATTAAGGTTAATTAAACCGAGTTAATTAACGTTTAATGGTATATGTTACAGATATAAAACAGCAGCACGTCTTAGAATTGTTGTAGACCTTCAGGGGTGCCACACATGTAGTGTAAATAATACTTTATGAGCCTATTAGGGAGTCTGTATATTAAGGAAAAAGAGGGAATCTCGAACGTAGGAACATGATTTCTTTTAAAACACCAAATGGCTATGAGGGTCCCTCTCTGTAAAACAGGAATCAAAGGGAGTCCCCATACGCAAAAAAAGGTTGATAAGCTCTGGCCGAGAGGATCGAAAATACCTTTCTAGACAGAAAAAATTACCAGCAAGCCTTATGTTTTCATAAGGGAGCCTGTCATTATTAACACTAATTAAGCTGATTTAATTACAGTTTTATAATATATTTTATAAATAAAAAAAAACACCATACTTTAGATTTTTTTGTTGAGATTTAGTGTCGTTTCGACAAATTTACCAAAGTTATTTTATATCTTTCGTTTGCTATTTAAATTGCTCTCACTTTTACCAACATCTGATACACTCGGATAGTTTAATTTACTACTACTACTGTTATAAATGTATGTAGTCTTGCGTTGAGGTATGATATCTTTTATCATCACTCTTCCATCGCCTGTCATTGTCACCAACAACCTCATGTTTTTATTGACTCACTCGATGGAGTGGTCACGCTAGAGGCTCGTAATAACTAATATGTATTATTTTAGTACTGAAGCAAGATAGATTACAGGACGAAATACTACAGACTAAAGGAGTTTGTTTTCATATTTAAAAGTAAAAGACATTTCTTAGAAAAATGAATGGATTTATTGAGAAGACTGTTTAGTAAAAATAAACCTTTCGGTTTATGATCATAAAGTGAAAATGGGAAGATATTTTGAAAAAAAAAATATTACTATGAAAATCGTATTCCCTGTATTTCATAGACGTATCTGATACCCACCAAAACAGATTTTTTTTTTTTTTTTTTTGAAAAAGTTTTGAGTTCAGATCCTGTCATAACCTACTTTATCTTTCATCCATATCTGCTCATCATCTGGCGTCAGCTTTCCATGCTAGCATGGGTTGGGCAAGTCAACACGCTTGGGGCCAGTACTACTTACTATTCAAGTAGTACTGCTTGCCTAGAGAGGTGGGAGCTACCTCATTTTGGCTTGGTTTCTATAAGGCTGAATACCCTTCCTAACACCAACCACTTTATTGAGTCTTCTGAGTGCCTTTATTTATGCCACCAGTACTAAAGATGTGTCACATTCTTGACAAGACTAACAGGTTCTCACAAACTCGCCCTTCTCAGAGTGTACTGGGTGTTTTTCTCATGATGCTAACATTAGAGAGGTGGCTGTCAAGTACAAGGAGGGAATGCATTGACAGTTCTTTTTCCACACACAATGTGTGGCCTTGCACCTATATCACAACCCAGGTAGAATTCTTTCTGCACCAGACAAAATGCTTAACAGAATTTCTTCCTGGTTTTATGTTTCGAGGTCAAATTCCTCCGAGGCTGACTTTGCCTTTCATCTTCTAAGGATTTATAAAATAATTACCTGCTGAGCACTAAGTTTGATGTAATCAAGCAATACCTTCCCTCTGAGTAAAAAAAAAGATTACGGCTGTGTTGTAAGTAGCATGTTTACCAACCACATGGTTCCAGGTTCAGTCCCACTGCGTGGCACCTTGGGCAAGTGTCTTCTACTGTAGCCTCGGGCCGACCAAAGCCTTGTGAGTGGATTTGGTAGACAGAAACTGAAAGAACCCCGTCGTATATATGTATATATATATATATATATATATATATGTGTGCGTGTATGTTTGTGTGTCTGTGTTTGTCTCCTCCAACATCGCTTGACAACCGATACTGGTGTGTTTATGTCCCTGTCACTTAGCGGTTCGGCAAAAAGAGACTGATAGAATCAGTACCAGGCTTACAAAGAATAAGTCCCGGGGTCGAGTTGCTCGATTAAAGGCGGTGCTCCAGCATGGCTGCAGTCAAATGACTGAAACAAGTAAAAGAGAGAAAGAGAATGCTAAAAATAGAAAAGATGAAACCTAGAACGCAATGCAGTACCACAAATTTTAAAGGCGTAAAAGGGGTGGCCAGTTTAACTCTTTAGCATTTAATCTGGTCATATCGGGCCTAATATTTCTCATCTGTTTTATGTCCAAACAAACCAGATCCAATCTCTCACACCTACCCTACAATGTCATTCTAAAAATATTCACATCATTAAACTCTTGCAGCTATGAGATAATATATGATTAATTCAAAACCATGTGGATTACATTTGACTGAGTAATCTCCGTGCTAAAGGGTGAAGTTGTTCTTGGTCCTTATTTTTACTTTTGTCACTTTCTGCTGAATAAAAAATAGGTATGGCATGTATTCTATTTCTCTTATTTGTTCATCCAAACAGGTGTGTGTGTGTGTGTATATATATATATATACACACACGCATATATATATATATATGGGAGAGGTGGGGGCAACAACTATTGAAGAGGTTGCAAGAAGCAATGAAAATTTTAGGAAAGAAAAATAATGAGTGGAAATTGAACCAGTGGGTGTGTTAAGGCATTAAAACAAAATGACTCTCCCCAGACAACAAAAAATATATATATTGTTCCCACCACTACTTGACAACTGGTGTTGGTTTGTTTACATCCCAGTAGGTTAGTGATTCAGTAAAAAGGGACTGATAGAATAAGTACCAAGTTTAAAAAATAAAATAAATAAATGGTGGTGCCCCAGCATGGCCACAGCTCGTGAGCTGAAACTAGATAAAATAAAAATAAAAATAAAAAAAAATACTGGGGTGCATCCATTCAAATAAGATAGTTTTCAGGGTGGTGCCCCAGCATGGCTGAAGTCTAATTACCAAAGCAAGTAGAAGATAAAAGATATACCTACAAGTCATTAATATATATATATATATATATATATATGTATATATATGCCAAAACAGATATTGAAACTTAATTCGGTCATCTGACTTATCAGATCCTGTTGTACTTAAACCTCATCATCTTTGAACCCCTAAACCCATACACCGTATTTATATAACAGGGTGAAAGAGATTTCATACAGCAACCACTTACCATGAATGTCTGTAGGTCAACTACCGTGTCTGATGCTAACATTGATACTCGTTCCACTAGGTCCCTTGTTAAAAGAACCATATCAGTCACAGCAGAATGCAGTTGGGAGTGGTGGTAGTATTTCCGTAAATCCTGAAAATATTTCTGTGCCAACTCCCTATTCATTATCTTAGAGAGTTTCACCCTGAGTTGTGTCTGTTGCAGCAACAGCTGCTCTTGGAATAGCTCCTACATCTGGTCCGTGTATGGGCTTAATTATGTCCAGTTTGGTGGTGGTAGCTTGCCTTCCTCTGTGTATGAGTGGCTGGATGTGTCTTCTTTGCTCTTAACGTACATTGTGCTAAATCAATAGCTTAAAACATAGGGCGGCAGTGTGTAATCCAGTTCTCATCATAACCAGCTAATCCTTTAGTCTACCAGTACTTAATTATACAGTTATATATTTACATACACACACACACACACACGTGTGCATGCATTCAGCTAAGAAGTTTAGAAAAATATGAAATTATGAGCAAGATGCACACACACGTGTGTGTGTATGTGTATATGTATATATGTATAAGTATATATAATATATATATATATATATATATCATCGTTTAGCGTCCGCTTTACATGCTAGCATGGGTTGGACAGTTCAACTGGGGTCTGGGAAGCCAGAAGGCTGCACCAGGCCCAGTCTGATCTGGCAATGTTTCTACGGCTGGATGCCCTTCCTAACGCCAACCACTCCGTGAGTGTCATGGGTGCTTTTTGCGTGCCACCGACACAGGTGCCAGACAAGGCTGGCAAACGGCCATGATCGGATGGTGCTTTTTACGTGCCACCGGCACAAGGCCAGTCGGGGCGGCGCTGGCAATGGCCACGTTCGGATGGTTCTCTTACGTACCACCGGCTCTGGTATCACAGCTGCAATTTCCCTTGATGTTGATCGATTTTGATTTGGATTTTATATATATATATATATATATATATATATATTATTAAGATGGCTATTCACAATTTAAAAACCAAAAGGCACAAGTACAATCGTCACTACAGTGACTACAGGTGAAAATCAGCATTGCTAGAAATAAATCAAAACAACTCTTAGCCACGGGCAAAGTCCTTACCTATTAACTGACCATGGAGAACAACTCCCTATATATTAAGGTCCTGGAAGGATAGAAAGCTGGGCTATTTCCAATGCAGTACTCAACCTGAGCTTAAAGTTATCTACATATTTGACTTGGCGTCTCAAAAAACTTGGAAATCCTTCAGGTATAGAAAATCCAGGTGTCACGTTAGTGAAACCAATGTGTAAGTTTAGGGAAGTTTAGAAAAATATAATCAAAATAAGAAGACAAAGAATTTAAAACTGCAAATATGTAACTTGTCCTGTGGAACTTCTGCGTGAATTGACATTAAAAATTGAAACAATTGTAAATGGTTATTGAAGATGTGATAACCGTTAGTGGCACTGTGTTAGACTTGCATTAAAGGTGTACTCTTATGTTGTGCATCTACCAAGCAATGTATTTTGCTTATATCACAGAAAATAAGAAGTGTGTGTGTGGATCTAATCTGTCTATCCATTCACACACACACGAATTTGATCTAGAAGTTGTCATTGGTCAACCTGCATCCCTTTTGACTTTCAGTTTGGTATACTTCATTCTACGAATGTATATTATAGACAGTTAAGAAGTTTGTTTCCCAAGGAGTGGCTGTGTGGTAAGTAGCTTGCTTACCAACCACATGGTTCCGGGTTCAGTCCCACTGTGTGGCACCTTGGGCAAGTGTCTTCTGCTATAGCCCCGAGCTGACCAAAGCCTTGTGAGTGGATTTGGTAGACGGAAACTGAAAGAAGCCCGTCATATATATGTATATATATGTGTGTGCGTGTATGTTTGTGTGTCTGTGTTTGTCCCCCTAGCATTGCTTGACAACCGATGCTGGTGTGTTTATGTCCCCGTCACCTAGCGGTTCAGCAAACGAAACTGATAGAATAAGTACTGTGCTTACAAAGAATAAGTCCCGGGGTTGAGTTGCTCAAATAAAGGCGGTGCTCCAGCATGGCCACAGTCAAAATGACTGAAACAAGTAAAAGAGTAACCAAACAGCTTTGAGTTCAGTCCTACTGTGTCTCCTACTAGAGCACTTAGCCATCCAAAGCTTTATGAGTGGCTTTGGTTGTCAGAAACTGTGGAGACCCTGTGTGTGTGTGTGTGTAGGAGAATTAAAACCCTGATTCCAAACTTCTGCTGTCTTGTGGCCATACCTAGCTGTGGAGAAAGTCTGCAGGAGTAAACCTTGAGGAAAAATTGGGAATCGGAACCCCTGAGACAGTTCAACATTGTCTACAATCTGGTTCTGGCATCTCCTGCAACAGTGCTGGTGCCAAACAATAATGACCATGCTGTTCCTTAGGATCCACTTGGAGAATGTGGACACACTGCATAGGCGACAACCTCTTCTCCATGCCATACTGCCCAGACTCTGATCTTATCAAGTACTTTATTCTGAAGAGATAGAGCCAAACAACAGAACTCAAACAGCACCAAGGCAGCCCACACTGATGCATGATACCATGTGGCTGCCTACTTTGGGGCTTTCCAGGGGTACGTATGGTCAAACAAAATCATACCTGCTTAAAGTGATCCTCTCGGGTTCAAAAGGTTAAGTGGTCGAGGGACCAGTTAGCTCTGAGAAATGAGGCCATTGCTATGGTAGTGAAAAAAAAAGGCAGAGTTAAGGGGCAGCACGTTTGCAAAATTGCCATGCAGGGTCTGAGCAACCCACACCAAACAGCCCATGGATTCAGGTTTCATTTTATGATATTCACATGCAATTAAATGACTTGTTCACCTTTATCGTATACTTCTATCTGTTTCAGTCATTGGACTGCAGCCATACTGGAGCACCACCTTAACTGCTTTAGTCAAACAAATCGACACTAGTACCTGCCACACAGTTTCTGTGTGGAAGATTTGGTTGGCCTTGGGCTATCTACAGTAGAAAACACTTGCTCAAGGTGTTGCACTGTGGCACTGAACCCAAAACCACAATGTTACAAAGTGAGCTTCTTAATCTAACAGCAACTTTTTTTTTCAATTTATTATTGCCCTGATTTCGTCTGAATGAAAGAGTTGTCTTCCCATGGCCCTCATGGGTCCTCTGTCACCGATGTGATGACAAAGTTAATGTCCCTCTTAAATATTTGTCGTCATATTTTTTTTTGCAGATTTACAGTTATTCACAACATGTGAATATTGTTTTTAATCTTAATCCAAGTTAATCTTTTCAACTTAGAGCAGCTTAGAGAATATTTGAACTTGTACAGATAATCATTACTCATTAGCATTGAAAATTACTTTGGTTCGTCATCTTTCTGAGCACTTATGTAGTTTCGTTAGGATAATAAGCAAATCTCCATAGCTACCAAATTATTCTTTTCATATTTTCAAGTAAATAACATCCTGATGTTCTCTTTGACAAAAACCAAGAAAACTTTGCTGGTTCATCTTTGATTCACAATCATCTCTGATAAAATTGATCCAACTATGACCATCTAGTCTAATTCCATTTTTTTCATCGAACCTAGAACAATATTAAATAATGTACTTTTCTTGTTTATAAAGGTAGTCAGCTGTAATTTGAAGGAGAATATGTTGCTATTTCTAATGAGACAACTAGATTTGCTTTCTATTTCCTTATGTTTTTTTTTAAAATTTTTTGTCTTTCTTTAACCGGACGAAATGGCTTCAAATTCTGAGTTCATATTCCACAAAGGACAATTTTGAGATTCAATAAAATAACTACTGGTTGAGCACTGGTCTGTGTGGGGTGGGGTTGATGCAATTGACTAACCCCTTCCTCGTAAAATTACTAGTCTTGTACCAAAATTAGAATTGCTTTTAAATTTATCAAACGCGATTTGAGGAAGATTTGATTGCTGTTTCTAGCAGGTCCTATAACCAATAGGAGCAACTACTCCCACACCACATTGATTCTTTCTCCCTCTCTGCCTCATGCTTTGATCTTGTCATTATCAGTAATATAATTTGTGGCCCATGGTTGCAAAATATCATGTTGTCAGTACAATGGGAAACACTCCTATTTAGGAGTCCAATTTTATATCATTTACGAAGTTTCTGATGAGATCAGATGTTAGTGTTGTTGTTATTGGTGTTATTGTTGCATTAGAAAAAAATCCTACGCTGTGTTAATAAGTGTAGTTAATGACTTGTGAGTAGGTCAGATATGATAATTATTTACATGTTAACAGGATATTTTGATGAAGTCGCACATTGTTAGTCATTAGGATTTTTGTCATTTTTAGACACTCAAGAATATCTTTATGTACACACGTGCATGTGTGTTTATGTGTATCTGTTTGATAATGTATACAATGCTTGTAACTGCTTCTGATTCATATTTGAATATATTTAAGCAAAAATGCTTGTTCTAAAATCTCTCTAAGAGATCAACACAATATAAGAATCTTGCTTCCCAACCACATGGTCCCGGGTGCAGTCCCAGTATGTGATACCTTGGGCAAGTGTCTTCTACTATAGCCTCAGGCTGGCCAAAGCTATGTGAGTGGATTTGGTAGACAGAAACTGAAAGAAGCCCGCCATTTCCTCTTCCTCCTCCTCATCATATATATATATATATATATATATCATCATCATCGTTTAATGCCCGTTTTCCGCGCTAGCATGGGCTGGACGGTTCGACCGGGGTCTGGGAGCCAGGGGCTGCACCAGGCTCCAGTCTGATCTGGCAGTGTTTCTACAGCTGGATGCCCTTCCTAACGCCAACCACTCCATGAGTGTAGTGGGTGCTTTTTATGTGCCACCTGCACAGGTGCCAGGGGAGTCTGGCATCGGCCACGATCGGTTGGTGCTTTTAACGTGCCACCGGCACAGAAGCCAGTCGAGGTGGCACTGGCATCGGCCACATTCGGATGGTGCTTTGTATGTGCCACCGGCACAGAAGCCAGTCGAGGCGGGGCCGGCACACACACACACACACACATATATACGTACGTGTTTGTGTGTGTCCCCCCACCATCGCTTGACAACCGATGTTGATGTGCTTGTGTCTCTGTAATTTAGCGGTTTGGCAAAAGAGATTGATAGAATAAGTATAAGGCTTACAAAGAATAAGTTCTGAGATTGATTTGTTCGACTAAAGGTGGTGCTCCAGCATGGCTGCAGTCAACTGACTGAAACAAATACAAGAATATATATATATATAGTGAGAATTTACAAATAAAACATAAGCTAAAAAGTTAGTTCTAAAATCTAAGAGCTAATGTTGGTAGTTATACTGGCAAGTAAAGTTCATAGCCACTTCAATATAGCTGTTCCATTCAAACGGATTTTACTGTGATTTTTTTAACCCCAAGAGGACATCTCTAGCTGGTTAACGATGCACAGCTGTATCCAATATATTGCAAGGAGGGGAACCAGCCCCTACCACTTTCTAGTGATGGGACCAGCATATCAGTCCTGGTTTCCGGCTATTTCTTCTTCTCTTCAGTACTGGATCCCTCATCTGCTAGAGGTGGCAGTAGCTCGCCTCTGCTCACAATATATAGAAATTCAAATTATACTTTTACATGAAGAGTGGGTGAGGGTGACATAGAAGTTTTGGCCTGCTAGGAGGCTCAAATTTTTACGTCCCCATTCTGGTAAAAGCATAATAAATCAGTCATTTCATCATGTCAAACTATTAATCCCTACATATTTTGTCTCTCTCCATTTTTCTTTTCTTCCTCTCAGTCCTTTCTGACAAAGAGCATAGGCTCAAAACATCAAAGACTTTTCCATTCTTCCCAAGCACCAAACTAATTCACCTGCTTGTTGTTTCCTTGCCAGTCTTCGTCTTTTGTTTTCTGTAAATGTGTACTCTACAAAAAGCTTTCAATAATTCTGGGCACAGGTGATGGTGCCACCTAAAAAGCAGTCCACCCTGTAAAGTGGTTGGCATTAGGAAGGGCATCTTACTGTAGAAACCAAGTCAAACCAGACTATGGAACTTGGTTGGTGTAGCTCATGGCCTTGCCAGCTCCTGTCAAACCATCCAACCCATGCCAGCATGGAAAACAAATGTTAAATGATGATGATGATGTATATAATTCACACATACAGATATGAAGTGGATGTCTGAGAAAAAATGATGTTACAGATTTAGGTAGAAAATTCTCATGTTATTTTGCTTTTAAAAGTAGGTATTTGTGGAAGGATGTGTTTTTGTATTTTCTAGTGTTTGAGTGGATTATGTTTGGTTATTTTTGAAAACAGAAATCATGAGAAGATAAAATCTGAAATTTGAACCTGAATTAAAATTCTGTATAAAATAATCAAACGAAATATAAATAAAACAAAAAACGCTGGAGTTATTGATTTGAATTCAGATTTCAAAATGAAGATTTGTCACCTTTTCTAATTATAGTTTAAGTATCATCACATTTTGAAATCTCAAAATGAAGAATAAAAAGAGAAAATTAAAATAAGTGGAAACTGTTTCAAGGTACAGGCATGGCTGTGTGGTTAAGAAGCTTGCTTTGAAACCACATGGTTTTGAGTTCAATCCCACACCACAGCATATTTGGTGAGTGTCTTCTATAAGTGCAGGCAGACCTATGCTTTGTAAATTTGGTAGACAGAAACTGAGTGGAAGCCCTGTGTGTGTGTGTGTGTCTTTCTCCCACTGCTTGACGGTCTTTTGATATCAGCCCATCTGAGACTGTCGTTGATTCTATGAACCACCTGCGCCAAAACGCACTGTCACTAAAAAGAGTTATCAGTGGCTGTGTGGTAAGTAGCTTGCTTACCAACCACATGGTCCTGGGTTCAGTCCCACTATGTGGCACCTTGGGCAAGTGTCTTCTACTATAGCCTCGGGCCGACCAAAGCCTTGTGAGTGGATCCATCATATATATATATATATATATGTGTGTGTGTGTCTGTGTTTGTCCCCCACCATCACTTGACAGCCGATGGTGGTGTGTTTACGTCCCCGTAACTTAGCGGTTCGGCAAAAGAGACCGATAGAATAAGTACTAGGCTTACAAAGAATAAGTCCTGGGGTCGATTTGTTCGACTAAAAAGCGGTGCTCCAGCATGGCCACCGAAACAAGTGAAAGAATAAAAGAATTGAAAAAGGCTCAATGTCCAGTCAGCTGCACCAAATGACCCCAACTAATCATTTCATTCTATGAAGACATGGTACATTGTTGTCCAACCATACTCACTTGCAAGTGATTGACAGCTATGGCTATACTAAGGCTATACGAATAGAGGCATGGTCTTAACACTAAGGCTATATGAACAGAGGCATGGTCTTAATACCCAGATATCTCATAATTGTTTCTGACCATTTAATTGGTTGCATTTTAGCATTTCTTCTTCCCCCCCCCCCCCCGCCACCCTGGAAATTTGCCAAAGAAAGATTTTCCTGATACATTTTTTTTCTGATTGGTCTCACCTCATTCATAATCTGCGATTTAATACTTTGGTTGGGCTATCATCGATATTAGAGAGCTTGCAAAATAGATCTGAGGTAATCATTTTTAATCTCGGTTCCTAGTTTGTATGCCATGTGTTGTTTTTGTTTTGTTTTTTGTTTTGTTTTTTACTTTTTTTCGTTTTTTTATTCATCATGTGACATTATTTTATCGTTCGTGTGTAATAAATAACTACGTAGGCAAGACTCTAGACTTTCGGTTTGTGAGTTTGAGATTATTTTACTGCAAGAGTCTCACTGTGTTACACTGTGGACAAACTACTTATCTCTCTCTCTCTCTCTCTCTCTCTCTCTCTCTCTCTCTCTAATATATATATATATATAATATATAATATAATAATATATAAGATATCTTATATTAAACTTTTTAATACTTTTTGATAATATATTTATTAAAAAAATAAAAATAAAATAAAATATATATATATATTAATAATAATATTTTATCTTATATTAAACTTTTTAATACTTTTTGATAATTATATTTATTTAAAAAAATAAAAATAATAAAATATAATATAATTATATATAATATAATATTTTAATCTTATATTACTTAATACTTTTTGATAATTATATTTATTTAAAAAAATAAAAATAATAAATTATATATATATTATATTAATATTTTATCTTATATTAACCTTTTAATACTTTTGATAGTTATATTTAAAAAAATAAAAATAATAAAATATATATATATATATAATATTATATATATACATATATAAAAATTTACAAGTATAAATTATTAATTTAAATAATTTTTTTAACTTTAAATTTAAATAATTTAATTTTGAATTTTATATTTTTTATTAATTAATTTTATTTCTATGTATTGGTTTATGTTTTTCACTGTTTGATTTGCCTAATAGTGGGTTTATCTCTAATTAATATATATATATATATATATATATATATATATATATATATACCTTGGTGGAGTTGTATTTATTTATTTATTTATTTATATTATATATATATATATATATATATATATATATTATATATATATATACACACATGCACACACACAACACAAGATGGGCTTCTTTCGGTCACAATCTCTCTCTCACTCACTCAATTTCTCTCACACACTTGCTTTCTCTCTCACGCATTTTGATTTTTCAAACAAGAGAAAAATAATTATCAACTCATTAAAAAGTTCGTTTTCGTTTCTTTGAAGCTGTTGATATTCTCCAACATTACTCTGAGTTTGGAATTGGAAAGACTCTTAATAATAATAGACTGAAACCTCAGCTTAGA
>NC_043017.1:11065496-11082996 GCF_006345805.1 Octopus sinensis | reverse complement strand
TGAGTGGATTTGGTACACAGTAACTGAAAGATCACACACACACACACACACCACACACACACACACACACTATGGATGTGTGTATGTCTTTGTGTTTGCCCCTCACCACTGCTTGACAGCCAACCAGTGTTGGTTCATTTACATCCTCATAACTTAGTGGTTTAGCAAAACAGACTAATAAGATAAGTACCAGGTTTAGAGAAAAAAATAGGTACTGGGGTCAGTTCACTCAACTAAAAACTCTTCAAAGTGGTGCCCCAGCATGGCCGCAGCCTAATGACTGCAACAAGTAAAAGATAAAAGATATATGTATAGAAAGGAAAGTAAAAAAAAAAAAAAAAAATGAAGTTAGGCACAGGAGTGGCTGTGTGGTAAATAGCTTGTTTACCAACCACATGATTCCGGGTTCAGTCCCACTGCGTGGCACC
The DNA here is from genome assembly GCF_006345805.1 of Octopus sinensis. Lineage (NCBI taxonomy): Eukaryota > Metazoa > Mollusca > Cephalopoda > Octopoda > Octopodidae > Octopus > Octopus sinensis. The sequence continues at coordinate 11,082,568 of NC_043017.1, read as the reverse complement.
TTGGGCAAGTGTCTTCTACTATAGCCTTGGGCCGACCAATGCCTTGTGAGTGGATTTGGTAGATGGAAACTGAAAGAAGCCCGTCGTATATATATGTATATATATGCGTGTGTGTGTCTGTGTTTGTCCCCCTAGCATTACTTGACAACCGATGCTGGTGTGTTTATGTCCCCGTTACTTAGCGGTTCGGCAAAAGAGAACCGATAGAATAAGTACTGGGCTTACAAAAGAATAAGTCCCGGGGTCGAGTTGCTCAATTAAAAGGCGGTGCTCCAGCATGGCCGCAGTCAAACGACTGAAACAATTAAAAGAGTAAGAGTAGGGAACCCATTAAATATGTCACATGAATGACCTAGATTACTCAAGAAAAACCCAACCAAACCCTGCATTATTGGAATATAAAAATCTGCGTTGCTCTTTGCCACTTGCAGAAGGCTAAAAATAAACAACAACAAAAAGTTTCCCACCATTTCATATTTAACAAGGAATTGGTTGTCCACTCTGAGATAAGCTTAAGTTTGTAAACAACATTATTGGTTGAAGGAAATTTCGTTTCAGTGGTGGTGGGTGACGTATATATATATATATATATATATATTATATATATATATATATACCCTTCCCTTCGTATACATACATACACCGCACACATTCTCTTCTCCACCTTTTCCTCTTACCTCGTTTTTTTTTGTCTTTCTTAATGAAAACCACTTCTTTCCCTCCTTGAAACCTCGATGGGTGCACTTGTGTGTGTGTGTGTGACACTGCTAGTGTGCACCTCCAAACCCCAACCCTGTATATTTCTGTTTATGCGTGTATTTTTAGGAAAGTGTGTGTGTGTGTGTATGTATATATAAATGTAGGTGGTTATTTTGTTGCTATACACACACACACATACACACACACACACACGCATGCATGTATATACTCACATTTTGGTAATGGAGGGTCTTAAAGTTACAATCACTTGCAGAGTGCTCCTAACTCTGGCAACTTCATCTCATAATATATCTATTTAGGTCAACTATATTTTCTCAATGCTACCCTAATTTATTTTTCTGTTGTTCTTTTCCTCTCAAGAAGAAATGTTTTGTCAATTTAACTTCTTATACATACGTGTGTGGTGTGGGTATCTATCTGTGTGTGTGTGTGTGTGTGTGTGTATTCATCTCTCTTTCTCTCTCTCTCTCTATCTATCTATCTATCTATCTATCTATCTCTCTGTCTGCCTATCTATCTATCTGTCTGCCTATCTATCTATCTGTCTGCCTATCTATCTATCTATCTGTTTATCTGTCTATCTATCTACCTATCTATATTACAAAATGCAAAGTTATATCTTGAGATCGCTAGTGACAACAACACTCAAAATATATAACAGATTGGAATAGTAGTGCTCAAATGAGCTGTATACACTTTTTAATCCGAGGGGAGGCAATGTGAGCAGCAACTAAAGGAACATTACAAAATCCACAGAAAGATCAAACACATACATATATTCATATATTCATTTATATCTACAGAACAGATATAAAATCTGACGCTTAAAAATATAGTAATATATAAATATATAAACATCACACGTAAAAAGCATCCACTACACTCACGGAGTGGTTGGCGTTAGGAAGGGCATCCAGCCGTAGAAACATTGCCAGATCAGACTGGGCCTGGTGCAGCCTTCTGGCTTCCCAGACCCCAGTGGAACCGCCCAACCCATGCTAGCATGGAAAGCGGACGCTAAATGATGATGATATAAGAATCAATGTTGCATATATATGTTGCTATCTATCTATATGTATACCATGAAACGGAGTTACTTTGAACAGTTTTAGACTTCTTATTGCAATAATTTTATAATCTTTTTTTCAATCTTAACTAAATTTGACTATGTTAGGGGACTAATTAGGTACTTTTCTTTATATATTGTCGCTGTTCAAAGTAACCCCTGATTTGGGATTAATTTGAATAGTAATGTTTTTTTTTATTTATGGCCAAACGCTCTCAAATCCATAACATCAAATGGGAACCCCCATTCTGCAACAGCTGTAATGTGAATAACAAATGCTGCTGCTTCTTTTTCAGTGATCACTCTGGGGGGTGACCAGGTTGTCTGCTATGCTTATTGTTCAATATATGGCTCAGAGTTCCGACTGGAATTTTATAAGCAACAATGGCTTTTCGGAGGGTAATTTTTTTTGCTTTAATATCTCTCACTGCTTTATCCAGATTCTTTTGGCTATAGGACTTATAGCTTAGAGAATCAGGTTTTCTTTTACAAATTCTTGGCATAACTATTTGGTTAATGCTAATCTCGATCCAAACTACAAGCTGATCCTTAAAGAAAAAAGAAACAGAGAATATGGTTTAAAGAATTAGACTTTGCAACAGAGAGAAAAACTGATTCTGGTTATCATGCCATAATGGAAAAAAACCCAATAAATTTGGGGTTACACCCTTCCTAACACCATCTGCATGATAGATTGTGCTGAATGCTTTTTTAAGTGGGGCCAGCACAGCTGCTCTTTACGTGGCACCAACACAGGTGCTCTTTATGTGGCACCAACACAGGTGCTCTTTACGTGGCACCAACACAGGTGCTCTTTATGTGGCACCAACACAGGTGCTCTTTACGTGGCACCAACACAGGTGCTCTTTATGTGGCACCAACACAGGTGCTCCTTATGTGGGCCCAACATGGGTACTCTTCATGTGGTGCTGACACAGGTACTTTTTTTTTACATGGCACTGGCACAGGGCCCTTGCAGGTCAATCCGCTTCAACAGGAGTAGTAGCATTAACACTTCTGCTGTGGAGGATGGGTCTTCTGCTTAAGTACAGCAAGGTGCCAGATATCTTGGCCTCTTTGTCATCAACTTTGTATGGTTCAGTGTTCTGAGAGCGTCCTTCAGTACTTCATCCCAGTTTTTCCTGGGTCTCCCTCTTCCATGAGTTTCACCCACTTTGAGTGTTTGGCATTTCTTTATAGAGCGGTTAACATCCTTGCACGTCACATGACCAAACCAGTGCACTCTCCTCCCTTGCACACTGCATCTGATTCCTCTTATGCCTAACTTTTTTCTCAACACACTAACACTCTGTCACACAGGAACACTTACATTGCACATCCAGTGGAACATACCAGCCTCATTCCGCTTCAGCCTTTGCATGTCCTCTGAATCCAGGGCCCACAATTCTGACTACTATGTAGAATTATTGTTCCTATATCATCATACAGTCTTCCTTTTCACTCAGAGAGAAAGAGACCTTTGGTTGCCAACAGAGGTAAAAGTTCTCTAAATTTTCTCTGTCCTGTTTTTTATTCTAACTGAAGCAATATTCTTTGAATCCCTTCCCAACCACCACCACTACCAAAAAGTAACAGAAAATATAGAAAGAAACAAAAATCAAAACAGCCCCTGGCACCATCACCATATCACATTCTGCAAAATATAAAATTTTTAAAATTGAAATTTTTTTAGAAAATAAGAAATTTTCCAAAAGCAGTAAATTAAATTTTGCTATTTTATTAGAATATCCTGACTTTGCATTTTAAATGTCTCTTCCTTTAAAGAATTTTTGCTTTTTTGAGGAATAGCTTTTAAAGTTTATTTGAAGGATGTGTTTAATATCAATATGTAAATTAAATACTCATATGCATATAAACACACACACATACACACCCTAGATGCATCTAGGTGCAGACATGGCTATGTGCTTTGGAAGTTCATTTTGAAATCACATGGTTTTAGGTTCAATCAGTACCTGTCTTCAACTATAACGATGGGATGACCAATGCCTTGTGAGTGAATTTGGTGAACATAAAGAATTTGTAGAATTCTTAATTTTGTTATTTTCTTTTCATCATTTAAAATCCATGTTCCATGCTGGCCCAGGTTGAACAGTTTGACAGGATCTGATAGGTCAGAGGACTGCATTGTGCTCCAGTGTTTGTGTTTGGCTTGGTTTCTACTGTTGGATGCCCTTCTTATTGCCCCAGCACTCAACAGCATGGTACTGTGTACTTCTTTTCATGCCACTGGCACTAGTGAGGTTGCTGTAATAGTATAGTGTTTGAAAGCAACAATAATTATCATCAGGTGTTATAAGGGTTAAAAACTGTGATAAGCTTTTGATAAATGAAATATCAGTTGACTGAGAACATAAGTTGTTTGTTTGTTGTTTTTTTTATATTTGTAATACAAATGTGAAGAGTGCATAATAAAATAGATTATATCAAAAGGAAAAAGATGAAAGAATAATTGCTAAAATAAAAAGAATCAATCAAAGAACAAGAGTGTTCTTAAGTGGTTCAAAGGCCAACTTGAATCTAATTGACAACCAAAGAAAATCAAACAGATTGATGGTTAAAGAGCAGGTGCTAGAGATAAACTTACTGCCTACCTGAATGAATTCATCATCATTGTCATTATTCTAACGTCGTCCACTTTTCCATGCTTGAATAGGTCGGATGGAGTTTATTGAGGCAGATTTTTTTATGATTGGATGCCCTTGTCACCAGCCCTCACCTTGCTTTCAAATGAGCTAATATTTACATCCATGTCCAGACATCATCATCGTTTAGCATCCGCTTTCCATGCTGGCATGGGTTGGACGGTGCAACTGGGGTCTGGGAAGCCAGAAGGCTGCACCAGGCCCAGTCTGATCTGCCAATGTTTCTACGGCTGGATGCCCTTCCTAACGCCAACTATTTTTACAAAATATTGGGAATGAATGACACTGCTTGTATAACAATGACACTCATTTACAACAATTTATGTTCCTAACACTAGCTGAATGATAACTAAGTTATTTTACTAAATTCTTCGTTATATTTAAAATTAATTGAAAGAAACACAGAGCATCTCAAAATAAATACGGTAACAAAAGGGTTAAGAAGAAAAATAATCAGCAGAAATAATAGCCTAAATTTCCTTCAATCTGCACCCTTCCAACTGCTTCTAATGTGCATCAGCCCAAATGTAGAGGTGTGTTTAACCCTTTCCATACCAACCCGGCTGAAACCACTGCTGGCTCTGTAGTACAAAGGATTTGTTTTTATAAGTTTTGAATTAAAATCTTCCACCAAACCTTAGTCACAATTTATGTTCCTAACACTGGCTGAATGATAACTAAGTTATTTTACTAAATTCTTCGTTATATTTAAAATTAATTGAAAGAAACACAGAGCATCTCAAAATAAATACGGTAACAAAAGGGTTAATAAACCATTTTGTCTTAATGTTTTAGACAGTTAATAACATTATCTATGTACTAATAATTCTTTGTAATTTTGGTACAAGGCCAGCAATTTTAAGTGGAGGGAGACGCCAAATACGTTTACCTCACCCTCTTCAGTGCTTATTTTAGTGACCCTGAAAGGATGAATGGCAAAGTCTACCTTGACAGAATTTGAGCTCAGCACATAAAGAGCCTGAAGAAATGCCACAAAGCATTTTTTGTCAGACACACGAATGGTTCTACCAGATTGCTGCCATTGTCTCTGTACTATTATTACTTCTACTGCTAATAATAATAACAACAACAATAACTTGAAGAGTATTCCTATGTATTTTTGATATTCCCAAATTTCCTGAGTAATTCTTAGAACATGACATTAATCATAATTTTAATGATGGCAAAAATGACTGATAAATTCTATTGCGATTGTGCTGTAATTTGTGGCGCCATAAACAGCTGCAATTATCCACCCACTCCTTCAGTCATCCATCCTAAAGCACTGATGGGTATAAAACAATTTTTTTGACAGTTTACAAGAAAATTATTTCCCTGAGCCTTAATGATGTTTCTTTTACATTTGTATTCAGTATCTTATTTATATATGTGTGTATTTTTTTTGTTCAGCCATCAGTTGAGAAAAATATCCTAGGGCTGCCATCTGCTTAGAAGACTAATAGATAAGTCAGTGCTAATATAATGCAAGGAATAAAACTTTGGAAAATATTAGCTCTGTGGTGATGATGCTGGGATCACAATTTCTCCCATTCACCATTGGCCCTTGTTGTGAATGGTCTTGTGGAATTTTATCAATGCTGTTATGGTGGCTGTTTGTGTTAATGAATGGAAATATGTCTTTTGGCTGCGTGAAGAAGTAACTAAACAGCACCTGCAAACATTTAGCAGAAGAAGTAATTGTTGTGCATGAAGACAAATTATGCTGGCCATTTAACAGTTAGCAAAACAATAATTACAGACAAAGAGGAGAAGGGGAAAACTGTGCCACATCTGAAGAAGTTGCTGATGAGACATTGTGTGAATGTTTAGTTCAGGCTGTCCTGAAATGTCTGGAATCGTTGGATGGCAAGAACAGAGGCACGTCTTGCTCATCATTCTGCTGAGTAGGAAGTGAAACGTGTGAATGAGTCAGCTGCTCTCAATGCTCAGCAAAGAGTAATGGCACCAAAATCAGCTTTATAAGTTAATTTTTTAACATCCATGTTCCATGCTGTCATGGGTTGGGGGGATATATGTATATGTGTAGGTGTTCTTGGATTCTTAGTTTATGGTGGTTAAGTTAATTTTTTGGCTCAAAAAGCAAAAAGCAAGGCCATGTAGGGGGACATGGAGTTATGTACAGGGCGGGGTGTTCATGCAAAGAGTTCAGGCCATTTCTGGTCAAGAGAGTCTTTGAACCGAGCAGTCGTCGGCATCTTCACTATATAGGGTACAAGAAGAAGATTCGGGAAGATGTGATGGCTTCACACTGATTGACCACTTAATAGACTGATCGCATGAAACTATTGTCTGACTGGTCACCTCACAGTTAGGTTTCAGATTGTTTTGCTACCCAATTTCTGTTGAAATGCTCTGCTTTCATTTTAAATGTTTTTGAACCTAATGAAGATTTTTGTGAAATCATCATCATCATCGTTTAACGTCCACTTTCCATGCTAGCATGGGTTGGACGGTTCGACTGGGGTCTGGGAAGCCAGGAGGCTGCACCAGGCCCAGTCTGATATGGCAGTGTTATCTACCTCAATAAACCCTGTCCGACCCATGCAAGCATGGAAAAGTGGACATTAAAATGATGACAAATTTCTTCAGGTAGGACAGAAGAATTTACCATCCACTTCTTAGCCATCAATCTTTTGAATTTTCTTTGATTGTTAATTACATTCAAAAGGCCCTTTGTACTCCTTGTTTATGAGGTCCATTATTCTCTTGTTTCAGTCACCATAAATCATTAATCTTTATTCTTTTGACGTAACCTATTTTATCATGTGTCGCTCTTCACTTTTGTCTTAACAAATAAACTTTATTTATATTCCACAATCAGATAAGCCTCCTTCTGTTATCTAGAGCATTGTTGTAAGACTATCATGTTTTGAACCTGATAACGATTATTGATGCCTCAGATGCTGTGAAGAAGAAAACATAAAACTTTATACAGTTGGACATGCTCGTATGATTTCTTTGAACATTATTACAGATGCAGTTCAGCCGTGTAATTCATAACTGTATACATACATACATATATATATATATATATCATCATCATCGTTTAGCGTCCGCTTTCCATGCTGGCATGGGTTGGACGGTGCAACTGGGGTCTGGGAAGCCAGAAGGCTGCACCAGGCCCAGTCTGATCTGCCAATGTTTCTACAGCTGGATGCCCTTCCTAACGCCAACCACTCCATGAGTGTAGTGGGTGCTTTTTACGTGCCACCGGCACAGGTGCCAGACGACGCTGGCAAACGGCCACGGTCGGATGGTGCTTTTTACGTGCCACCATATATATATATATATATATATGTGTGGAGGCACAATGGCCCAGTGGTTAGGGTAGCGGACTTGCGGTTGTAGGATCGCGGTTTCGATTCCCAGACCGGGCGTTGTGAATGGTTATTGAGCGAAAACACCTAAAGCTCCACGAGGCTCCGGCAGGGGATGGTGGTGATCCCTGCTCTACTCCTTTGCCACAACTTTCTTCACTCTTTCTTCTGTTCGCCTGCTCGCTTAGCCAGCGGGGTGGTGTCATGTGAAGGCTAAAGCAATGCGAAGCGCATTGTGACCAGCAATGTGTAGCAACATCTGATAGTCTGGTCAGTTACGGTGATATATATACTCTCTTTTCTCTTTTACTTGTTTCAGTCATTTGACTGCGGCCATGCTGGAGCACCGCCTTTAAGAGCACCGCCTATATATATATATATATATATAAATTAGAAAAAAACCACCTTTTATCAATTCAAAATGAAAAATTAAATTACACCATCTAGAAAATTACATATAATAGAAAGATGAAAATATATAATGATGATTAAGTAATGTGCAAAATAATAAATAAAACATATTTTTTATATATATATATGTAGGACAAGTTAGTCTCTTGCAACACTGAGTTTTACCGGTAGGTTTCACATGAAGACCCTTAGCACCCACAGGTTAAACTCAGAGTAGCAAGAAATTGACGCAACCAAAATAAAAGATATTATTTATCTCTTCTATGATATTGAGTACATAGTTTCCATAGTCAAAACTACACACATATGCACACACACACACACACACACACACACCACACACACACACACATGGCTGTGTGCTTAAGAAGCCTGCTTCTGAACCATGTGATTTGGAGTTCAATCCAAAGCATGGTACTCCTGTGTTTCCTTCTTTTGCAGGTCCCATTCGTTTCAGCATTTGATATAGCTGTCCTCGTGGCTGTGTGGTAAGTAGCTTGCTAACCAACCACATGGTTCCAGGTTCAGTCCCACTGCGTGGCATCTTGGGCAAGTGTCTTCTACTATAGCCTCGGGCCGACCAATGCCTTGTGAGTGGATTTGGTAGACGGAAACTGAAAGAAGCCTGTCGTATATATATATGTGTGTGTGTGTGTGTATGTGTTTGTGTGTCTGTGTTTGTCCCCCTAGCATTGCTTGACAACCGATGCTGGTGTGTTTACGTCCCCGTCACTTAGCAGTGCGGCAAAAGAGACCGATAGAATAATGTAAAGGGCTTACAAAGAATAAGTCCCGGGGTCGATTTGCTCGACTAAAGGCGGTGCTCCAGCATGGCCGCAGTCAAATGACTGAAACAAGTAAAAGAGTAAAGAGTATGTGTGTGTGTATCCAACTCAAACTAGCATACCGTAGCACATCTCAGCCAATAGATTATATTTCATCATTAAAACGGCAAATAGTATACAGAATATATAAGATTCTTTCAATAGCAACATGCCACTAGAATAGGATGGGCATGAGAAAGATATGTGTGAATGTGTACATGTGAATATTTATGTATATGTGTATATAATGGACATTAACTGATTATATGTATGTGTGTGTGTGTATGTATTTATGTATAAGTATATATGTGTGTGTATGTATTTATGTATAGGTATATATGTGTTTATGTATTTATGTATAGGTATATATGTGAGTGTGTGTATGTATTTATGTATAGGTATATATATGTGTGTGTGTGTGTGTGTGTGTATTTATGTATAGGTATGTATGTGTGTGTGTGTATGTATTTATGTATAGGTATGTATGTGTGTGTGTATGTATTTATGTATAGGTATATATGTGTGTGTGTATGTATTTATGTATAGGTATATATGTGTGTGTGTATGTATTTATGTATAGGTATATATGTGTGTGTATGTATTTATGTATAGGTATATATGTGTGTGTGTATGTATTTATGTATAGGTATATATGTGTGTGTGTATGTATTTATGTATAGGTATATATTTATGTGTGTATGTATTTATGTATAGGTATATATGTGTGTGTGTATGTATTTATGTATAGGTATATGTGTGTGTGTGTGTGTATGTATTTATGTATAGGTATATATGTGTGTGTTTATGTATAGGTATATGTGTGTGTGTGTATTTATGTATAGGTATATGTGTATGTGTGTATTTATGTATTGGTATATATATGTGTGTGTGTGTATTTATGTGTAGGTATATATGTGTGTGTGTTGTGTATGTATTTATGTATAGGTATATATGTGTGTGTGTGTATGTATTTATGTATATGTATATATGTGTGTGTGTGTATGTAATTATGTATAGTTATATATATGTGTGTGTGTCTATGTATTTATGTATAGGTATATATGTGTGTGTGTGTGTGTATGTATACGTAAATTAATGCACCTAGCTGGTGATTGAAGTATAATCTAACTATGATAGTGTGTAGAATAACACTAATGGCTAATCATCTAATCTTTATGGTGTTAGCCAATATAAAAAATCTATTTTTAGTTTTGATGTCAAAATATTTCATCATATTCTGGTACTTAGTAAGTAATTAAAAAAATACCATTTAACTATTTTGTTACCCATATTTCAGTTGAAATATATTGTTTTTTTTCAATTAATTTTAAGAATGAGGAAAAATCTGATAAAAAAATCTCTTTGTCGTTATTAAGTTGGTGTAAAGTTGCGAGTTGGCAGTGTTGGTAGCACCACCGCCTAAAAAGCTTTGTGGCCTTTCATCCATCTTTCTGTTCTCGGTTCAAATTCAGCTGAGGTCAACTTTGTCTTTTATCATTTTGGGGGGTCAGTGAAATAATACTAGACAAGTTCTGGGGTTCATGTAATCATCTTCACCTTTCCTTCGAAAGAAAACGGACTGTCTGATGTATATATTTATTAAAATTTTATGTATTGATTAAGTCTTTCCTTGTTTGTTTTGCAAAATAGTGGTTTTGTCTCTAATAATATTATATATATATATAATATATATATATATATATATATATATAAATTTACACACACACACATATGTATATGTTGGGCTTCTCACAGTTTCTGTTTACCAAATCCACTCCTAATGCTTTGGTCATCTTGATGCTATAGTAGAAGACACTTGTCCTAGGTGCCATGCAGTGGGACTGAACCTGAAACCACATGATTGGGAAGCAAGTTTCTTAACTACACAGCCGTATCTGAGCTTCGTTTTTCTTTTTTTTTTATCATTGTTATATATTTTATTGAAGAATGTGCATGGCCTAGTGGTTAAGGTGCTGCCCTCCTGATATAGCGATCGGGGTTTCGTTTCTTGGACCAAGCAGTTCGTTGTTTTCTTGAGCAAAACACTTCATTTCACATTGCTCCACTCAGCTGTAACTGAGTGACCCTGCAATGGGCTATCCTCCTGACCAGGGGGAATGTTGATCTGCTTGCTTGGCCAATGGAGTGGCATCGTTCGAAAGCTAAAATGATGCAAAATGCATTGTGAACAGCAATGTAGAAGTCTGGTTGATCATGTGATAGTTTGTTTAGCCCTAGGTTAGGCCTGATCAAGTAGGCATCATCAAAGCTGTTCTAGCTGTGATTCATTTGTTCTGTTCCTCTTGTATAACTACTTTGTGTTTTCTTTACTTTGACAGTCAGGTATCATTGGAGGAAGATTTGGCTGCTATTTATGGTATGGTTCATCATATTTTCCTTCATATAGTCTGAAATGATATGAGGGGAAGTTGTCTGTTATTTCTTGCAGGTGGAGGTCTTTTTTTCATTATAGCCAAGAATAGTTTCAGGGAGATTTGGCTGCTATTTATAGTGGGTGTGTTTGGTGGGGTTTTTTTAAAATTCTTTAACAGTGAGTTGTGATTTGAGGGAGATTTCACTGCTATTTCTAGAAGGTCTTTAAGTTTTATTATTATTATTATTATTTATAGTGCAGCTGTTAACACATCTGAAACTCATAAACGCAGAGAATTCAGAGAAACGTTAACCACAAGACTGAAATAGCCAATGTACTGCACTCATTAGCACCTTCCCACCATAACCACCACCACCTAGAGTATGATGGGCCACCTCCAACATTGCCACCACCATTGCAAATACCACTGCCACCACCACCACCACCACCATCCTTATCACCATGATGGGCTACCACCAGTGGCAGTAAACATACATTTATACAGGATATATTAATTGTATGTTGATTTTGGAACTATAGAGGAACATTCCTGATAGAAAGATAATTTTTGTGGCTTTTTATTGGAATCGCTAATAAAAGGTCTTTTAGTAAATTCTGATAAGATTATCAGGACAAAGTATTCCGATAATTATTTAGGCTTCCTTTGTGTGCTTGCTTTTTTTCTTTTCTTTTTTTTCTTCTTTTATTTAGTTGGTTTATTGTTATACTTTCCGTTTTGCATCCTGGCCAGCTGGCGGAATCACTTACCGGACAAAATGCTCTGTGGCATTTCTTCCAACTTTGTTCTTCTGAGTTCAATTTCCACCAAAGTTGACTTTGCCTCGGAGCCAGTGCTCAAGCATGGCCACAGGCCAATAACTCAAACAAGATAAAAGATCTTTTTGCTAGATTTGGAGAGGTGTGTGTATATGTGTATGTGTGTGTGTGTGTGTATATAATATATATATATATATATATATATATATTATATATATGTGTGTGTGGTGTGTGTGTATGTTTATTTATATATATGTGTGTGTGTGTGTGTGTATGTTTATATATGTGTGTGGTGTGTGTGTATGTTTATATATATGTGTGTGTGTGTGTGTGTATGTTATATATATGTGTGTGTGTGTGTGTGTATGTTTATATATATGTGTGTGTGTGTGTGTGTGTATGTTTATATATATGTGTGTGTGTGTGTGTGTGTGTTATATATATGTGTGTGTGTGTGTGTGTGTGTGTGTATGTTTATATATATGTGTGTGTGTGTGTGTGTGTGTGTTTGTATATATGTGTGTGTGTGTGTGTGTGTGTGTGTGTGTATGTTTATATATATGTGTGTGTGTGTGTGTGTGTGTGTGTGTGTATGTTTATATATATGTGTGTGTGTGTGTGTGTGTGTGTGTGTATGTTTATATATATGTGTGTGTGTGTGTGTGTTTATATATATGTGTGTGTGTGTGTGTGTGTATGTTTATATATATATGTGTGTGTGTGTGTGTGTGTATGTTTATATATATGTGTGTGTGTGTGTGTGTATGTTTATATATGTGTGTGTGTGTATGTTTATATATGTGTGTGTGTGTATGTTTATATATGTGTGTGTGTGTGTATGTTTATATATGTGTGTGTGTGTGTGTGTGTGTATGTTTATATTGTGTGTGTATGTTTATATATGTGTGTGTGTGTGTGTATGTTTATATGTGTGTGTGTGTGTATGTTTATATGTGTGTGTGTGTGTATGTTTATATGTGTGTGTGTGTGTATGTTTATATATGTGTGTGTGTGTATGTTTATATGTGTGTGTGTGTGTGTGTATGTTTATATATGTGTGTGTGTGTGTGTATGTTTATATATGTGTGTGTGTATGTTTATATATATGTGTGTGTGTATGTTTATGTGTGTGTGTGTGTATGTTTATATGTGTGTGTGTGTGTGTATGTTTATATGTGTGTGTGTGTGTGTGTATGTTTATATATATGTGTGTGTGTGTATGTTTATATATATGTGTGTGTGTGTATGTTTATATATATGTGTGTGTGTGTGTGTGTATGTTTATATATGTGTGTGTGTGTGTATTTTTATATATGTGTGTGTGTGTGTGTGTATGTTTATATATGTGTGTGTGTGTGTATGTTTATATATGTGTGTGTGTGTGTGTATGTTTATATATGTGTGTGTGTGTGTGTGTGTATGTTTATATGTGTGTGTGTGTGTATGTTTATATGTGTGTGTGTGTGTGTATGTTTATATGTGTGTGTGTGTGTGTATGTTTATATATATGTGTGTGTGTGTGTGTATGTTATATATATATGTGTGTGTGTGTGTGTATGTTTATATATATATGTGTGTGTGTGTGTGTATGTTTATATATATGTGTGTGTGTGTGTATGTTTATATATATATATATGTGTGTGTGTGTGTCTGTGTTTATATATGTATGTGTGTGTGTATATATATATATATATAATATATATATGCATCCATGTTCCATGCTGGCATGGGTTGGGGGGATATATGTATATGTGTTGGTGTTCTTGGATTTTTAGTTTATGGTGGTTTTGTTCTTTGATATTTTATTATACCATAAACTGATATTGTGTGTTTGTTCATCATTTGGATTCATTGTTTGGGAACCTCTAGTTTATAGAGATTTTGTTGTGTATGTATAAATATGTGTGTAGATAGATAGATAGCTATGAGTAAGCGGACAAATGAAAGAAATGAAAGAAAGTGGCACTCGACACATTTGGCAGAAGCTATATTTATCTCTATATATATCTCTTATATATATAAAGCTGAAGTTGTCTGTGTATGGCAGGTTTGGTAGCCTTCAACTAACACTATTTCCACCGAGACCCTGCGGCACAAGCTGACCAAAATTGAGAGTATGATAGAAGAAGGCTTGCTCTTCCTTCTGCAGAAGAAAAAATTCAAATCGGACCATGTTAAGACCAAAAATTATTTACATCAAAAAGTTGCTTTTTTTTCTATGAAAATCCATATTTTTTACAATTTTTTGACTGCTGTGTCACCATTTTTTGGTGTATTTCAACCGGAAAAATGTTCATTTCAAGAGAATAACAAGCTATATAATGCAAAATTTTTACTTTTCAAAAATTCCAGTTCTAAAGGGTCGAAACAAACCCAAGCAACGCCGGGCGATACTGCAAGTTATTTGATAAGCTTGACTCAGCTCCATACAAGTGTCATAGGCTTGTAGAACAAACCTAGCTTTCAGCTTCCAGTACCAAATCCAGTCTTACAGCTAAGGTTGTGGTACAAGACACTTGGCCACAGAACCTAAAACCACATGATTGTGAAATGAACTTCTCTACCACTCAGCCAAGCCAAGCCTACCATGTGAGAGAGTGTAACAGTGAACTAAAGATTATCAAAAATGCCATAACCAAATATTTCATTTGAAAGATAACTTCTGATGAGATGGGATCTTCCTAACTAAAGCAAAGGAATTTTAAATGATGGACAAAGAATGTAGTTGTTACATTCATAGATACCCACCCACCTATCTCTCTTACTCTCTCTCCCTCTCACTTACTCTCTTACTCTCTCTCTTACTCTCTCACTCACTCTCTTTCTCTATCATACACACACAAACATGCATGTGAGAGTTTGTGTAATGTGTGTTAAGAGAGTAATTGTATAATTGCATTTGTGTGTGTGTGTGTGTGTGTGTGTCTGTCTGTATGTGTATGTATACATCTATCTATCTATATACATAAGTATTCTATTGCTTGTTTCAGTTATTTTCCTGTGGCCATGCTGGAGCAAGACCTTCAGTTGAGCAAATCAACCTCAGGACTTATTCTTTGTAAACCTACTACTTATTCTAGCGGTTTCTTTTGCCAAACTGCTAAGTTACGGTGTCAAGTAATGGTGGTGTGGAGACGAACACACACACACACATACATACATACATACATGCATATATACATACATGCATATACACACGGCAAGCTTCTTTCAGTTTCCGTCTAAATCCACTCACAAGCCTATTGTAGAAGACACTTGTTCAAGGTGCCACACAGTGAGACTGAACCTGGAACCTTGTAGTTTGGAAGCAAGTTTCTTACCACGCAGCCACTCCTGTGCCTATATATATATACACACACACACACACACATGTTTGTGTGTGTGCATATGTATGTATATATAGGCCAGGATGGTTGTGTGGTAAAGGAGCTACCTTTGCAACCACATAGTTCCAGGTTCAGTTCCACTGCATGGTACCTTGGGTAAATGTTTTCTGCTATAGCCTTGGACCAACCAATGCCTTTTGATTGAATTTGGTAGACAAAAACTCAGTGGAAGATTATTGTGTATATATACATGTGTGTATTGTCCCCTACCACTGCTCTGCAGTCAGTGTAGGTTTGTTTATGTCCATGTAACTTAGTGCTTTAGCAAAAGAGACCAGCAGAAGAGATGCCGAACTTAAAAAAAAAAAGCAAAAAGTGTAGTAGGCCAGTTTGTTTGACTAAAACCCTTCAGTATGGTGCCCCAGCATGGCTGCAGTCCAATGATTCAAATCGAGAAGATAATCAACATTTTTACCTTCATTGTTTTCATGCCGTCCTGGGTTGGACAAGCTTCTCAGATATCTCTCTATATATAAACGGTAAAATGTCTGTGTGTGTGTCCTTTATACAAATCCACAATTTTTCAGTTAGAGTGCTTGCACTTTCTATGGTCATTCAAAACCGTCCAAGGGTGGTCGTGCACATCTTTACATTTCCCCAGTCACCCCGCAAAGCCATTAAAAAAATCAATAGAAGTGACTTTTTTGTGAATTTTCTATCCAAAACCCAACCAAAATGCCCGAAACTTGATATGCCAATTGAATGCCACTTAGCTGTATGTGATTGGTCGGAGATTTGGACAGTACTCGCGTGTATGTGCACACGTACTAGCACTATGACCCGACAACGCCGGGTCATAGTGCTAGTAAAGAATAGAAGAAAATATTTTAAAATTACAATCTATTGTTGGCCAGCCTGGAACTCAACAGCAGATACAAAGCAAAGCTTATTATTTACTTGGATGAAACAGTTTATACTGTAAATTCTTTTTTAATACTTTCATATGAATATTCTTTGTATTAGCAATTATTCACTTAATTTAACAAAATGTAAACGTGTGTATATGTATAGAAAGGAGAAAGAGAGAGAGATATGTCTTTGTGCATGTGTACGTACGGGAGTTTGTGCGTGTGTTTACACGTATGCATAAATACATGTAAAATTGTTGACATATCTATTTCCGTGCATATATTCAAACACACACACACACACACACAAACACACACACACACACATACATACATATAGATATATAAAAATCAAACCAATTTAAATAAACAAATCTATTTCCTTTAATATTTGTATATGTAGTGTCTGTAAATACGTGTGCATGCATGTATATTTACACTTATGTACATGCATATATATATATATGTATATAGATTTATATATAATGTGTGTGTGTGTGTAAGAAGAGAGAGAATGTGTGTGTGTGTGTGTGTCACATATAATAGTTACTTCTGTAGATAACAAAGCATCCCCTGGAGAGAAACTAGTTCTCTCTCTCATTGCAGACACCAATTATAGTATTAATATAACAGCTGACTATCAACAAGCACTACTTTATATT
>NC_043017.1:11027996-11060496 GCF_006345805.1 Octopus sinensis | reverse complement strand
AGTGCCTTAAACGTTTATCATGATGATTGTTATTATTATCATTATCATTATAATAACACGGTGAGCTGGCCGAATCGTTAGCACACAGAGCGAAATACTTAGCAGGATTTCGTCTGTCTTTACATTCTGAGTTCAAATTCTACTGAGGTCGACTCTGCCTTTCATCCATTCGGGATCAATTAAGTACCAGTTGCGTACTAGAATCAATCTAATCGACTGCCCCCCCCCTTCCCACCCAAATTTCAGGCCTTGTACCTATAGCAGAAAGGATTATTATTATTAAAAGATGGAAAACTGGCAGAAATGTTTAACAGCATTCCATCTGTCTTTTGAGTTCAAATTCCAAAGAAGGAAAAGGTACGCATAAGTGGGCTGGTTACGCCCCTGGCATAGGCCATGCAATTATGGTCTCATTTCGCTTGCCGGGTCTTCTCAAGCACAGCATATTTCCAAAAGTCTCAGTCACTTGTCATTTCCTTGGTGAGGCCTAAAGTTCGAAGGTTGTGCTTCACCACTTCATCCTAGGTCTTCCTGGGTCTACCTCTTCCACAGTTTCCCTCAACTGCTAGGGTGTGACACTTTTTCACAAAGCTATCCTCATTCATTCTCGCCACATGACCATACCAGTGCAAACGTCTCTCTTGCACACCACATCTGATGCTTCTTATGCCCAACTTTTCTCTCAAGGTGCTTACACTCTGTCGAGTATGCACACTGACATTACACATCCGTTGGATCATACTAGCTTCATTCCTTGCGAGCTTATGCATATCCTCAGCAGTCACAGCCCATGTTTCAATGCCATGTAGCTCATCTCAGCAAAATATTTCTCCACCGTGAGTGTACAACAACTCAACAAGTTATCAGGGCTATGACTTTTATGTCTATGAGAATTAAACAAATGAGAAGAATGAACCACAGAAAGAATATCCGGAATATTTATCACAAGTTTTATATAAACATACGTATGTGTGTGTATATATGTGGGCGCATATATATTATCATTCATCATCATTTAGTGTGCGTTTGTGTATGTGTAGCTATGTGTTATGTGTGTGTAAATCTATGTATGTGTTTGTATATATGTTTATATATAGTTGTATGTGTGTGTTTGTGTGTAAATTTGTTGTGCTTTAGCACTACATAGCTTGCAAAACCACAATTATTAAATATATTTTAAGCTGCCAAAGCCATAAATATTAAGAACTAATTCAGTAACATTTCTCAACGTAGTTAATCGTGGTAACAAATGTTTGTTTATATAGATATGTCGATGTATATTAGTATACCCATGCTGTCAAAAATGGTCTTCTAAAAGAAATAAGCTGAAACTGTTGTTTTAATAACTGCATTGTCATAACATACATTCCATATATTTGATGTTGGCTTTGCATTAGTAAGAATAATTAAATTTTTATTGATAATATTTTGAAGGATTGGATCCAAAGAGAATGAAATGTGAGGAAAGGTTTTATTTAAATTGTTCTATTTTATTGAGGTTAAAACAATAAAACTTATTTAATTCCTTTATCTTTTACTTATTTCAGTCATTAGACTGCAGCCATGCTGGAGCATGGCTTTGAATAATTTTTAATCAAATGAATCACCCTCAATATTTTTTTTTCTTTTTAAGCCTGGTACTTATTCTATTAGTCTATTTTGCTGAACCACTAAGTTACAGGGGCGTAAACACACTAATGCCAGTTGTCAAGTGTTGGCAACAAACACACACATACATATGTATATATACATAACTGGCTTCTTTCAGTTTCCATCTACCAAATCCACTCAAGGCTTTGGTTGGCCCAATGCTGTAGTAGAAAACACTTGCCCAAGGTCCCATGCAGTGGGACTGAACACAGTGCCATGTGATGGGAAAGCAAGCTTCTTACCACACAGCCATGCCTGTACCTGTAATTGTTGATGATTTCTCTATAATTGTATCAAATTGCTGGTGAGCCTGCTTTGTCAAAAACACCACCAGTTCACACAGATATTATTCATATGGAAGTGTGGCTATGTGGTTAAGAAGCTTGCTTCCCAAACCATGTGGTCTCAGGTTCAGTCCTACTATGCAGTACCTTGGGTGCATGACTTTTACTATAGCCCCAGGCTAACCAAAGCCCTGCGAGCAGGTTTTGTAAATAGAAACTGAAAGAAGCCTTTCATATGTGTGTTTTTGTGTACTTTTGTCTAAACACAACATGATGGATGTAAACGGACATTACCGTTATGGAAGAGAGAAGCTGCTTGTTTCCAGAGAGACTTCTGTGAAAAAACATAGCATTTAGAAAATATTACCTTACTTGGAAACAGGTCAGGGTTTGCAGCAGGAAAGGCAACCTGCCAGAGAAAATCTCCCTTAACAAATTCCATCTGATCCATGCTTGCATGAAAAAATGAATCAACATCATCATCATCATCATCATCGTTTAATGTCCGCTTTCCATGCTGGCATGGGTTGGACGGTTCAACTGGGGTCTGGGAAGCCAGAAGGCTGCACCAGGCCCAGTCTGATCTGGCAGTGTTTCTATAGCTGGATGCCCTTCCTAATGCCAACCACTCCGTGAGTGTAGTGGGTGCTTTTTATGTGCCACCAGCACAGGTGCCAGACGAGGCTAGCAAACGTCCATGATCAGATGGTGCTTTTTACGTGCCACCAGCACGGAAGCCAGTCAGGGCCGCGCTGGTTACGGCCACGTTCGGATGGTTCACTTACGTGCCACCGGCACTGGTATCACAGCTGACAATGATAATGATTTATGCTAAGACACGAAGTAAAATTCCGTGGAGTTTACTACACACAGTTTAGATATTTCCGTTCATACATGAATGGTGTAACAAGTAAAATTTCTTGAGAACTTTAGTCTCTAAAACGAGCTGCACTTGGCCCCCTCTCTCAAGAGTACTCTTTCATGCTCCTGCTGTCAGTCTCCACCACCCCTCACCAAGCATAACTATGCTTTTCATCTTTCCCATCTTTTCTAATAGCGCTTTATCTCTTCTTCCTGCTTATTACACTTCAGCAGGACAACAAAGGAATACATCTGTATAAACACTCAACAAACTTCATGAAAGAAGATCAGAAAAGCATTAATTCTCCATCTAATTAGTTATAAACATATCAGGATACTTTGACAATCTTACAATTTAAATTAATATTTTTTTTCCTATTAAAATTCTTTGATTAAAAGTCAGATCATATTGACAATTTCAAATTGTCTTCTTTTCTTTTTATAGCTAAAATATAAGAATTCTATAAAAGATGAATATCATTAAAGTAATGTCAGCTTGAATTGATTCCAAGACACAATCTTTTCTTTTAGCTGTTTCAATCACCAGACTATGGCCATTCTGGGGCATCACCTTGAAGGACTTAATCAAACAGGTTGACCCTAGTGTTTGTTTATTTATGGGGAAGGTGCCTGAGAACTCTGTCCCCACGATCCTCTCAGGAATAATGGGTAGCAAAAATAAATGGATGTCTAAAAGACAGGATGGCCATGGCTGGAACATGGTTGGCTGGGATCAGGCCTTAACTAAAGTGGAGCTAAATGGCAACTGTGCTGTCAATACTACCAGTTAGTGGTCCCACTTTAAACTCACTTGTGGGCATGAATGCTGCTTAGTAACCGAAAGAGTCCAATTGCAAATACAAGCAGCCAAAATGGGGGTTCCTCCGAAGGATCTCTGGAGCAGTGTTTTTTGACAGAGTGTGTAGCTCAAAGATCAGGGAGTCTTTCTGAGTTGAGCTGCTACTTCTCTAGATTGAGGGATCACAGCTCCAGAACTATAAACGTGTGGTTAGACTACCACAGGGAAGAATCGCAAATTGGATTCTTCAAACCAAACCAGCTGAGAGGAGATTTAACCCTTAAGCATTCAGATTTCTTTGTGAAATTTATTGCTTATTTAATTCCTACTGTTTTGAATTAATCACATATTATTTTGCAACCTCAAAATTTAAATGGTGTGGCTATATATTTTAAAAATGACATTGTAGGGTAGGTGTGAGAGGTTGGATCCAGACAGTTTTAACATAAAACAGGTGGAATATTTGGGCCGGATTAAATGCTAAAGGGTTAAGAGAAGTCTAAGAATGAGATGGCTGGATGACATCCATAGTCTCCATTGGTCATGCTTTGGAATCCAACCTAAAAGTCTAATGACATTTGCACCTGATAGGACTCCTCTCATGGAGCAGGTGCTTGAGGACTCTCCCTCCATGACCCTCCCAGGAATAATGGGTGCAAAAGATGTATGTATGAATGAGTGCATGAGTATACTCTTTTTTACTCTTTTACTTGTTTCAGTCATTGACTGTAACCATGCTGGAGCACCGCCTTTAGTCGAACAAATCGACTCCAGGACTTATTCTTTGTAAGCCTAGTACTTATTCTATCGGTCTCTTTTGCCAAACCGCTAAGTTACGGGGATGTAAACACACCAGCATCGGTTGTCTAGCAATGTTGGGGGGACAAACACAGACATACACACACACATACATATATATATACATATATACGACGGGTTTCTTTTAGTTTCCGTCTACCAAATCCACTCACAAGGCTTTGGTCGGCCCGATGTTATAGCAGAAGACACTTGCCCAAGGTGCCATGCAGTGGGACTGAACCCGGAACCATGTGGTTCAAAAGCAAGCTACTTACCACACAGCCACATAAAAAAAAAAAATGGGATAGTCCTGGCTAGAACACCTTTGATCTATGGTTTGATGCCTCAGGACTAACCTGACTTAACTGGGGCTAAATAGCAAAGGCACAGCCATCAGCCCTAGTAATTGGTGTCCCATTTTCAGCTGAGTCAATCTGCTGAGCTCTTTGAAACATATGTGTACCTCTCAGTCATATTTAAATACTCAGAAAGTAAATGCATGCGAATCAAATTTCTTGCTAACATCTTTCATTGTTGTGGCAGTCGTAGGAAGCAAATTGAGTAGCAGTTCATTTTAGTAATTAAAATATCAACCATATCTCTCTCTCTCTCTCTCTCTCTATTCAAGTTAATTAATCACACACACACACACCACACACACACACACATGCATGCACACATATACACACATGCGCTTCAGCTGGATGGTTTTAAGTTCTTTATTTTGTGGGAAGGACACATGGTTTTATGTTGCAGCTCTTAGTTTTTAATTGATTGTTTCCGGAAGAGTGGAGGTGCGGGAGGGTGGGGCATTTTCTAACGAGTCTGGTTTAGCTTTACAAATTAAAACTGAAGTCTTACTACCGCTGTTGCTATTATGGCCACTACTACTATTACTGCTACCACAGTTGCTGCTGTTGTTGCTGCTACTACTTTTACTACTGCTACTACAATTCTGTTAAAACTGCTATTACTACTGCTACTAATACAGCTGCTGTTGTTGGTATTCTTGTTGTCACCCAGAGTCAACAGATGATTAAATTCTGCCATGGCTAACTTGGCAGACTCATTTGGACTCTCAGACCACATGCTTCAAGGTAATACCCTTCCTGACTCATATTGACTCATAGGGTCGATGCATATATTTCTCACCCTGGTTGGGATACCAGTCTGTCCAGGAAATACTAATTTTTGTCAGGGGCCTGAGAGATAAGTATCAATTGAGCACAGGGGTCAATGTAATTGACTAGCCCCATCCAACAGAATTTCAGGCCTTTTGCCTATAATAGAAAGGATTATTTTTATTATTTGCATTGGGTTATCCCATAAATAATGCAGTTTTTTTTTATACATCTTATTTTTCAAAATTAAGATAAACAAAGTTCTTTTTTAATCTAAAGTATACTCTTCATTTTCCACAATGCTCTTCCATCTAATCTGGTAGACTTGCATAACCCCTCTTCCAAAATTCACTTGTCCATGACGAAAAATATTCCTCCAGTATGGTTCTGACCTCGTCTGCAGAATTGATATTTTTTCCAATCAAAATGATTTTGAAGACTGCAGAACAAACGATAATCAGATGGGGCAATGTCTGGTGAATATGGTGGGTGGGACATCGTTTCCCATTCCAACTGCTCCAGCCTTTCGAATGTCATCCTCACTGTATGTGGCCAAGGATTATCCTGATGGAAGAACAACTTTTGTCTTGAAACCAAAGATGGTCGTTTTTCTTCTAGTGCTGACTTAAGCCGTTCAAGCTGCTCACAGTAGATCCCCTTTGTTATCATTTGGTTTGGGTTTAAAAGTTGAAAGTGGACTAAAGCTTTCATATCCCACCAAACAGATAACAACACTTTACATGGGTGAAGACCTTCTTTAGCCTGGGGTGCCAATATTTCTCCCTTTCCCTACCCACTGTCTTCGGCACTTGACATTTTTATAGAGAATCCATATCTTGTCACCAGGCACTATTCAGTCCAAGTAAGGTTCATTCGTGAGACGTGACAGCAAAGAAGAGCACACATTCACTCTTTCTGTGTGATTAGGCTTGGAAATTTGGTGAGGAACCCATTGATCCAATTTGCTGACTTTTCCAATGGAATGCAGGTGCTAATGAATGGTTGAATGACCAAATGCAAGCTTCTCTGCTAGTTCCTCAACAGCTACAATGGGATTTTGTTCCACCAGGGTTTGCAGGACATCCTTGTTGAGCTCTACTTATCTTACAGAATGAGGCTTGTCTTCTAGGCTGTAGTTTCCGGCTCGGAATTTCTGGAATCATTGTTGGTACTGGCTTATACTTATTGTCCAATCGCCCATATACTGCATCAATATTCCTCACACTTTCTGTTGCATTGTTGCCTTTATTGAACTCATAAAGCAAAATATGCTGAATATGCTCCTTTGTCACTTCTATTATAACTTTGAAAAAATAACTGTTAAAATCGAACTGCACTCTTCAAACTTTAAACTAAGAATAAGGACAAGGTAAACTTACTACATGCTTCTATAGCAAGTTGATGCGGGTAGTTTATCCCATGAAAAATCCACATTATTTATGGGATGACACAGTAGTCATAATTTCGTTATTTTTTTTCTTTCTTTATTAAGTTTCAAATTATCATTACATATAGATGTTTTCTTTGTTACTTGCCTGGAAAAATATTTCGGTTTCCAAAGTAAATATGTATGCGTGTGTAAAATTATTCATGTTTTAGATGTAGATTTAGTTTAATCTGCCTATTTACATTACTATAGTTCACTAAATCTTGAGGTTTTAATAAACAGATACATTTTTAGGCAAAACATTGTTTGACCATTCTATCATACATCTGCCTTTATACATACATGTATGCATACATACAAACATACATACATCCTACTAATTCTCTGTGAAAAATAACATATATAACATATAATAACAGTTTATATAACCTTTTCAATCAAGAATTCATAATACTATGAATGTGTGTGTGTGTGGTGTGTGTGTGTGTGTGTGTGTGAGTGTGTGAGAGAGAGAGAGAGCATGTGCTTGCGTGCATGTGTGTCTGTATACATAAATGGCAATTTCTGTCTATTTGGGAAGTCTGTGACTCAGACACAAGATATCGTGTGAACTTTGATGTCAATATAGGTAAAAAATATAGTGGAAACAGACCATATGGGTTGGTGAAATGGCTCAGTTAAAGACCATACTACATCATATGCCATCAACACCGACACTTCTATTTTGACCTCTCTCTCTCTTTATTCTTTTACTTGTTTCAGTCATTTGACTGCGGCCATGCTGGAGCACTGCCTTTAGTCGAGCAAATCGACCCCGGGACTTATTCTTTGTAAGCCCAGTACTTATTCTATCGGTCTCTTTTGGCAAACCGCTAAGTGACGGGAACGTAAGCACACCAGCATCGGTTGTCAAGCAATGCTAGGGGAACAAACACAGACACACAAACACACACATATATATATATATACATATATATGACAGGCTTCTTTTCAGTTTCCGTCTACCAAATCCACTCACAAGGCATTGGTCGGCCCGGGGCTATAGCAGAACACACTTGCCCAAGATGCCACGCAGTGGGACTGAACCCGGAACCATGTGGTTGGTTAGCAAGCTACTTACCACACAGCCACTTTTTTTTTTTTTGTTCTTCATGGGCTATAGCAGAACATTTTACCTGTGTTCTGGCAGCATTATTATGGGCAACCACAAAGGTTTATTGTGTGAAATGAAAACAACATTTTTAAAAAGAGGGGACATTCTACAAATGCAAAAACAAAATTTGTTAGCAACTTTATAGAAAGACAAAAGACAGATTTAATTTCTGTCTACTAATGAACAACCTGGTGTTGGTGCTGAGGGGAAACCCTTAGTTAATATTTGCCATAATAAATATATGGGTGGGGTTGACAGATCCAACTAGTATCAGGCATACTATTCAGTTGGACGACCTGAGAAGAAATAGTGGAGGTACATTGACTAGTAAAAGAGTTTTGTACTTTATTTGAATGAAATATAGAGAAAGAAAAAAAATCTTGTACGGATTACACCTGTATTTTAATTAATTCAAATTAATGTACCTAATCTTCAAAAGTGGCAAAATTGTTGGCAGTTGACACGTCACCACCCTTCTATCACCTTCCAACCCTAGTTCCCTTCCACCTGCCTCTGAAGTCCTCTGTAGCTCTTCTGTTCTGCTCTGACCCTTCTCTCTCATACTCTGCCCCTTTCTATCTCTTTATTCTTTGAGGATTAAGGTACTCCTTCCCACTCAGGGTTCACAGTCTTGCAAACTGCATGGAGCCCTCAATGGTGTTGGTGGTCTGGAAAAAGCAGCACCCAGCACACACACTTAAGTGGTTGCCATTAGGAAGGGCATCCAGCCATAGCAAAACCATACCAAAGCAGACATTGGAGCACGATACCGTCCTTGGACCCATTGCATCCTGTCAAACCATCCAACCCGTGCCAGCATCGAATATAGACATTAAATGATGATATACACACACACACTACACACTGTGCATTTCTTAATAGGTTGTTTTTGTTATTGTCTTCGTCTTGTCTGGATACGTAAGAAGCTCACCAAACTAAACTTGTTGCAAAATACTCTTAAATTTCAGCAAACTACAAACACTCACTTAACAGAACTTGTTGCACAATCTATTTAAATATCCTTTTTTCTTTTTTGTCTTTAGTATGTTTTGTTTTTAATAACATTTATTTTAAATGAAACACAAGAGGCGATTATTTTTTTTATACTTTTAAAATTAATTGTTTTATCTTTACATTTTTATACAAATACTTATTTACATTTGAATAAATTTTCTATCGTGCACAAAGCTTTATAAACAACGACTGCCAGATTATATCTCTTCACTAAAAGCGCTCATGTTGTACATAACTAGTCCATTATCTCTATTTCCAAAAATACTCAAGTTTCTATTATTATTATTATCATTATCATTATTATCATTATTATTATTATCATTATTATTATTATCATTATTATTATCATTATTATTATTATCATTATTATTATTATTATTATCATTATTATTATTATCATCATTATTATTTTTATTATTATTATGGCGTTAGGAAGGGCATCCAGCTGTAGAAACACTGCCAGATCAGACTGGGCCTGGTGCAGCCTTCTGGCTTCCCAGACCCCAGTTGAACCGTCCAACCCATGCCAGCATGGAAAGCGGACGTTAAATGATGATGATGATGATGATGATTATCATTATTATTATTATTATTATTATTATCATTATCATTATTATTATCATCATCATTATTATCATCATCATTAAAGGCAGTGAGCTGGCAGAACCATTAGTACAAAATAACAGCATTTCATCTGTCTTTACATTCTGAGTTCAAATTCCGCTGGGGTTGACTTTGCCTTCCATCCTTTCAGGGTCAGTAAAATAAGTACCAGTTGCATACTGGGATCTATGTAATCAACTTACCCCCTCAACCCTGAACAGTTAGTATTTTCTTCAGATTGAGTAACCCATCCCACTCAAAAGGTCCCTGAATTAGGGTTGTTTAAGGATGTTGAGTGAAACACCCATGTTTCCAAAGGTGAATTATTCAAACCCCAAAGAATTTCTCTCAACACATGGCTATGATGCTCCTCCACTACTTCTGCTCGTGATCAGAGATGCACATATCATCTGCCACTAAGGGACATGCTCAACTGGTTATGGTCAAACAACTGACCAACAAATCTGTGGTATGGAGCAGAATATTTGCTGTAGCCCATCTTTTATACCAAAACAAAACAATGTACATGATAACACTTCCAATCAGTTAAGATCAGAAGCCATGAGAGTCACTTATTATTATTATCATTATTATTAAAGTGGCAAGCTGGCAGAATCCTTAGCACACTGGATGAAATGCTTAGTGGTATTTCGTCTGCCGCTATGTTCTGAGTTCAAATCCAGCCGAGGTCGACTTTGCCTTTCATCCTTTCGGGGTCGATTAAATAAGTATCAGTTACACACTGGGGTCGATATAATCGACTTAATCCATTTGGCTGTCCTTGTTTGTCCTCTCTGTGTTTAGCCCCTTGTGGGTAGTAAAGAAATAGGTATTTCGTCTGCTGCTACGTTCTGAGTTCAAATTCCACCAAGATCAGTTTTACCTTTCATCCTTTTGGGGTTGATAAAATAAGTACCAGTTGAGCACTGGAGTCAATGTAATCGATTCATCCCCTCCCCAAAATTGCTGCCCTTGTGGCTAAATTTTGAAGCCATTATTATTTTTAGGGTGGTGAATTGGCACAATAATTAGAGCACGATAATTAAGGCAGTGGGGTGGCAGAATCTTTAGCACGCCGGGTGAAATGCTTATTTAGCAGTATTTCGTCTGCTGCCGAGGTCGACTTTGCTTTTCATCCTTTTGGGGTCAATTAAATAAGGAGCGGTTACACACTGGGGTTAATGTAATCAATTTACTCCCTTTGTCTGTCCTTGTTTGTCCCCACTATGTTTACCGCCCTTCCCCTGTGGGCAGTAAAGAAATAAATAATTAGAGTAACAAGGAAATTTGCTTCATGTTCTGGGGTTGAAACCCTGCCTGGGGTCATACCTGCACCTCTGCAAGCTTAAACTGCAGAAGTTTATTGTAGTGAAGCCTTTAAAAAATGACTGACTAAACCCCTTAAAATTAATGATTATTTAAAAAATTTCTTGACATGCATGGACCATGTATTTCATTAGAATTGTGCTCTGAAAAGAGTTTAAAAATCGTTTCTTGCAAAACACTAAATGCACACACACACACACACGCACGCGCGCGTTCTCTCTCTCTCTCTCTTTCTTTCTCTCCCTCTCTCTCTCTTTTTTCTCTCTCTCTCTCTCCCTCTCTCTCTCCCTAATGAGTTTAACCCAATTAATTTTAGAATAATGCTAAATCTAATTTCTGCTTCTACACCCAGCTTGACAATTACAGACGTAAATATATATGTATAGTTAATAATTAACAATTTAAAAGATAATTTGGAAATTGTTATTTCAGGATAGTCTTGTTTTTTATGTATTTGTATTTTTTTGTGGGTGGGGGGGGGGCAAATATACACACTCGCTATATACTCATTCTTCATTTTAGTTTTATTATTGTTTAAAAGAAAAAAAAAAAGTGATGCATTCGCAATACATCAATATCTGTTTCAACACATGATTTCACCTCAGGATTCTTGCAAAACAAATGCATGAACATAAGAATTTGGAAACTTTTGTCACCACTTCGCCACCTCGGTTCCATAGAAACCAACGGTTACTACCATTTTTAACTCGAGGAAGACGACTCCTCCAGAGCTGGTTATTTAATGCAATCTGCACTCGAGAAATATTGAGACACACACACACATTCTTGTTGTCATAAGAATTTGTAAATATCTGAGAGTATGTGAAATGATCTTTTTTTTTTTTTTTTTTTTTTTTTTGCTGGAACAGTGGATCTCAAAGCACACAGGGCTATAAATACATTTCCTTGCTTTTTGTGTAGCTTTATGTACTTCAAGATTCACTGTTCCAAAAAACGAATTTTTATATGTATATGTGTCTGTCTGTATACACACACACACACACACACACACGCATGCACATGCATGCACGCACACACACACATGCATGCACACACATGCATGCACACACACACACATGCACACACACTTGCACACACACACACACACTTGACAGGCTTCTTTTAGTTTCCATCTACCATATTTATTCACAAGGCATTGGTCAACCCAGGACTGAAGTAGAAGATATTTCCAGTGATGTCCAATATAAAATTGCACTTCCTCGTTTCAAGAATACTTTCTGTTCAAAGACTAATTAGTATTCATAGAATGTTATGGATTTTTGTTTTGTTTTGTTTTTAGCCAATGACTCTTGTAATTAAGATTTGAAATCACAACCTCCACCCTTCGTTTTCAAAGACAAAAAAAAAACAAAAGCCACAAATGATGTTAGGTGGTGAATTGAGAGAGTAGTAAGAGCACTGAATAATAATTCCCGGTGGTATTTACACACTTTGGGTTCAAGTCCTGCCAACATGCATCTTTGCATTGTTGATTAATAATCGTTTAGCATTCAAATTGTCAAAACCTAATTCATTCTCCTTGTTTTCATTTAGTCATGAATTATCTCAGAGCTTTGAGATTTTCATGATGTGATTGTATATTTTCTTTTTTTTTTTTTTCTTTTACTTGTTTCGAGCAACTCAACCCCGGGACTTATTCTTTGTAAGCCCAGTACTTATTCTATCGGTCTCTTTTTGCCGAACCGCTAAGTGACGGGGACGTAAACACACCAGCATCGGTTGTCAAGCAATGCTAGGGGGACAAACACAGACACACAAACACACACACGCATATATATATATATATATATATATATACATATATACGACAGGCTTCTTTCAGTTTCCGTCTACCAAATCCACTCACAAGGCATTGGTCGGCCCAGGGCTATAGCAGAAGACACTTGCCCAAGATGCCACGCAGTGGGACTGAACCCGGAACCATGTGGTTGGTAAGCAAGCTACTTACCACACAGCCACTCCTGCACCTATTGTATATTTTTAGAATGGCATTGTAGGGTAGGTATGAAAGGCCAGATCTGGCCAGTTTCAACATAAAACAGGGAGACTATTTGGGCCAGATATTGCTGGATCAGATGCCAAAGGGTTTTAAATAACCAGCCAAGTACTGGATTTTATTCTTTCTTTCTGTCTTTCTTCAGTTCTTCCTCTTCTTTTCCTCTTCTTCCTTCTTTTTCTACTTCTTCCTTCTTCAATATTTCTGTTTGTATTCTTTTATTCTTACTTTCTGCTTTTTCTTCTTTTCCTTTTTTTTTTGATTTCTTCCTCTTCTTTTTCATTTTCTCTCTCTCTTTCATATTTTCAAAGCAACAACAAAAACATGATCCGTAGACCATCATCCTTCCCTTTTTATTAGTTCCAACCAACTTCATATCAAATGGATTAACCAAATGAAACTATTCAGACTGATTTTGGTTTTAGATTGCTTCTTATACGGAACTCAATAATATTTTTAACAGCCTCAACAAGATAACATCACTCAAAAGATGATTAGAGTTTTGCACATTTTTTTCTTTTTTTCCCTCCATTTTAGTTTTTTATTTATCATTGCTGTATTTGTATTTATATGCTAATTTAGTTTTTAGCAATATAAAAAAAATATAGTAAATAAGACCACACAGTCCTGTTATTCATTATAATTTGCTTAGAGTCTCTGTGTTAGATACTGGATACATATGTCATTATTTATTCAAATGGTTTGCGGAAATAACAGCCAGTCTTTACTCTGAAATATTCAAAGCCACAGTCGAACCAATTCTGCTATATGGCTCAGAAACCTGGACATTATCAAAGAAGCTTGAGAGGCGGTTGGATGGAACCTACACCAGCCTCCTTATGAGAGCTCAAAAACTCTCGTGGAAGCGCCATCCAACCAAAATGCAAATATATGGGAAACTACCACCTGTGTCATCTCTTGTGAAAGGTAGGAGAGTTCAGTTTGCTGGACATTGTTGTAGAGCTGAAAAAGAAGTAATTTCTACTCTACTCTTCTCCTCTGGAAGCCATCTACTCGCAATACCAGAGGGCGCACACTCTCCTACCCTGATGTAATCTCCAGGGATACAGGCATCCAGCAACAGGACCTCTGTAATGCCATGATGGACCGTGAAGTCTGGCGTAGCATGGTAAATTCCATTGTCTCGACCACGGTCGAACAATGATGATGATGATACTCTGAAGTGGTTGCTGATGGAAAGGGCATCCAATTATGCAAACCAGGTGGTGCACTGGCAGATGTGTTAATGCTGGGCAAAATGCCATACAGGATTTCTTTTGGCTTTTTACAGACTTTTACTCAATTCCTGTCAAGGTCAACAAGTTGTTTCAGCGAAACCAATCTTGACCCCAATAATAGTCCTGATGTGATGACCCCCACCTTGCCACCTTTGGTGCCCACAATGAGGTCATGGCACTGTAGAGCTGCCAGGTTCACCATAATCTTGTGAGTGGATTCGATAGACAGAAACTGAAAGAAGCTCACCATGTGTATACACATATACATATGTGCTGGTGGCACGTAAAAAGCACCATCCGATAATAATAATAATAATAATAATAATAATTGTGTACAGTGCTCAGGTGCACTACAACTCATCTAAAGTCTATATATAATCAGGTGTAGTTTCGGCGGATTTGTGGCCGTTTGCCAGCCTCGTCTGACACCTGTGCTGGTGGCACGTAAAAAGCACCCACTACACTCACGGAGTGGTTGGCGTTAGGAAGGACATCCAGCTGTAGAAACACTGCCAGATCAGACTGGGCCTAGCGCAGCCTTCTGGCTTCCCAGACCCCAGTTGAACCGTCCAACCCATGCTAGCA
The DNA here is from genome assembly GCF_006345805.1 of Octopus sinensis. Taxonomy (NCBI): domain Eukaryota; kingdom Metazoa; phylum Mollusca; class Cephalopoda; order Octopoda; family Octopodidae; genus Octopus; species Octopus sinensis. Next base: position 11,045,660 of record NC_043017.1, on the reverse strand, counting down.
TGGAAAACGGACGTTAAACGATGATGATGATGATGATGATACATAAGAGGGATCAAGTTGAGGCAATTATGCAGATAAACAAATTAGTCATTAAAATATAACAGGATATGAAATACAAAATATGTCTATATGTATGCAAGTAAAACAAAATGGGGACTTTCAGATGATGAATATCTATATATATATAAAACTGTAGTTGTGTGAGTGTCTGTCCCCTTCGATTTAGATTCCTAACTACTCCCACATTTTGCGGTGCAGTTTAACCAAATTCGGGTATCTTATAGTCGTGATTCATATCGAGCCCGTCTGAGTATTAGCGCACATCTACGATGAGTCTACGATTTAAAAAATAATTTAACATCATTTTTTATTCCATTTTAATGCATAATTTTTCGTGTGTCGATGGCAGCGGAGTTGGCGTCCATGGTCACACCTGCACCTGTGGGGAAGGGAGTGTAAGGAAATCAACGTCGTAAAGCGTTGTCAAGGAGACCAGCGTTCTTTTAGAACAACGACTTCATGGCTTGAAGACACCAAAACAGAAATGGCTAAGAAAGCCCGAATTGGCATCTATAAGGGAAGTAACTCTCTAAAAATGCTTATATAGTTATTTCCCTTACAAACCCGAGCAACGCCAGGCGATACTGCTAGTTTAAATATAAATCTTTAGAGATTTAACTTAATTGACCCAACTTACATAAAGTAAATCATCATCATCATCATTGTCGTCAATTAATGTCTGCTTTCCATGCTGGCATGGGTTGGACAGTTTGACTGAGGACTGGTGAGCCAGATGGCTGCACCAGGCTCCAATCTGATCTGGCAAAGTTTCTACAGCTGGATGCCCTTCCTAATGCCAACCACTCTGAGAGTCTAGTGGGTGCTTTAACGTGCCAAGTGCACAAGGGCCAGTCAGGCGGTACTGGCAATGAACACACTCAAAGGTGTTTTCTACATGCCACCTGCACAGGAGCCAGTCCGGCGGCACTTTGGTTGGTCCAGGGCTATAATAAGTGACACTTGCCCAGGGTGTCACACAATGGGATTGAACCCAAACCCATGTGGTTCTTACCACACAGCCATGCCTGCAGCTATATCACCTTGTATTATAGACTAGCAGTATCGCCCGGCGTTGCTCGGGTTTGTAAGGGAAATAACTATAAAGCATTTTTAGAGAGTTATAGCCAAAAAATAGCAAAAAAATGGGAAAAAAATGATGGTAAATTTTTTTGGGGAGTTAAAAAGGTCGAGTTGCGTCCCCTAGACAGTCTGTGGTTTGTGTTTCTGATTCTCGATCCCATGTCGAATTTATCGATTTTTTTCAGAACTGAGGGAACTTTTCAAAATTTTCGCTGCGTTAGTTTTGAATTATGGCATTGGGCTATGTGTGTGTCAAGTTTCATCAGAATCAGTTGAAAGCCGTGGTCAGGGTGAGGGTACAACCTAACAGACACACAGACACGCAAACAGACAAACTGCCGTTTATATAGAGATAGATGTAAATATTGAAACAATATTTCATCTTCAAAAAATGTGGTTAATAGTCTGGAAACCATTACAATTTTATAAACCAACACTAATGGCTTTTTTTCTCTAAAAAGATGACAGTGGAGTTCAACAGATCAGAATCGCATTATTATTACATTTTAGTACCCGCCCCCCCATCCTTTACATCTCCCTTTATCTAATTTCTGACCTACCTTATCTGTCCATCTAGATCTAGTCCCAAACTCTCTCTCTCTCTCAGCTATCTACTTAATTATCAACTCTGTGCTACTTTATCCACTTAAGTATTATGTAGTTCATGTGTTCAGTATTTTTTATTAACTTAGTAATTGGTGTGTGTGTGTGTGTATTATCATAATCATCATTATTTAATGTCTGCTTTCCATGCTGGCATGGGTTGGACAGTTTGGCAGAAGAAGTTGGCTTGGCAGAAGACTGCACTGTGCTTAGTTGTCTGTTTTGGCATGGTCTCTTGTGGCTGGATGCCCTTCCTCACACCGACCACTCTACAGAGTGAACTGAGTGCTTTTTCTGTGGCACCAGTGCAGGTGAGGTCAATATATATAACACAACTGGCATTCTGTTGGTTACGATGAGTGTTCTCTAGTTGATCCGATCACTGGAATAGCCAGCTTGTGAAATTAAAGTGTAAGTGGCTGAGCACTCCACAAACATCTGTATAGCTATAAAAGGCAGGATGTGTGTGTGTGTGTGTGTGAGGGAGGGAAGTTGTGTGTTGATGTGTGTGTGTGAGGAAGAGAGAGAGAGTTTGACTGCGTCTAACAAAAAAGGGTAAAGAAAAAGTGTGTGAGGGAGATAGGGTAAGTGTCAGCGTTCACCCAAAATAAAAATGTAAAATGTTACATGAGATATAGTATTCAAATTTAGGATGTTTTTGAAAGACACTATATTTTATAATCAGATTATATATACTTTCTCACACAATAATTAAAATATATTTATTTTAAATCACTTATTTATTTATTTTAAATCATTCATCTTTCTCCCCCCCCCCTCCACACACACACATTACTTTGGGCACGAAAGAGTTTTGTTTTTATTTTACACTGAAGAAAAAGTGTTTTGTTGAGAATCCATTTATTTAACCACTAAGAAACAAAGAGGTAGTGAATTACACTTTATAAATGGGTAAAATTTCCGAGGCTTCCACCACACCCCACCCCTTTTTTCGGACTACAAAAAGGGTTTTGTAGCATATTAGGAGGCCAGGGTAGTTGATACCATGCAAAAAATCCGATTTTTTTTTTTTTTTTTAGTGAAAATTGTGTGAGTGTTATCTAAAAATTTGCCTGAAGTTTTTCATGATAAATTTGAGATTAAAAAAAAAGTTTTCCATATTCTTAATCTCTATATTTTTCCACATACATTGAAAAATAGATGCTGAAAAGATCAATGGGGTGTGGGGTTGAAATTTCCGAGGCTTTCACTACACCCCACCCCATTTTTCACTAAGTTTAAATACTAAAGGGTTAATTTGAGTTTTGTGGTATGATGGCCTATACAAGTAGGGAGTTATTGTTGACTAAGATGTATGGGTAGCTTGTCTGGTAGGTATCCAGTGAAGAAATTTGTCCAGGTATTGTTTGAAGGTGAGGGAGTCTTTTTCTTCATTGATTTGTTTTGGGATAATGTTAAATAGAGCAGGGCCTGTTGTGGGAAAATTGTGTTGTAGTAATATTTTAAGTCAAAAAACAATTCAGGTTCAGTTATATAACAGCCATATATTCAAATCTCCCGACTGTACCAGTTGCTTATGTGTCTGGGCAAGGCACCTTGTTCTGCTTGCTCCAGTTTGCCTGAATGAACAAAAATACAGGCATCACTCCTTATTCTATCATTAAGCAGTGAGTTGGTGAATGTTTGGATGAGCATTCAGCTGTAAAAAAAACCTTTTGCTTTAACAAAAAACCTCTCCCCATCCCCTTGCACTCCTGCAAGCAAGCATGGGAAAATGGCTGTTTATATTATGCTGTAGTCTGTTAAACACTGTGTTTCAATAATGCTCCCTTTCATTTATTGTGTTGCATGTGGGTATAAGAAAGCAGCAAATGATGACCAAATCACTGGGGCATATCCTGTCACTGAAAACATACCGGATCCGTGAAGTCACTCGAGCATGTCCACTCAATGAAGTTATATTAAATTTGTCCTGGCAGAAAGGCGGCGAGCTGGTGGAACCGTTAGCACACCAGGCGAAATGTGTAGCCGTATTTCGTCTGCCGTTACGTTCTGAGTTCAAATTCCGCTGAGGTCGACTTTGCCTTTCATCCTTTCAGGGTCGATAAATTAAGTACCAGTTACGCACTGGGGTTGATGTAATCGACTTAATCCGTTTGTCTGTCTTTGTTTGTCCCCTCTATGTTTAGCCCCTTGTGGGTAATAAAGAAACGCATTTAATGCCCCTTTTTTCCATACGGACATGAATTACATAGTTGAACATAGACTGCTGAGTCAGAGAGCTGTACCATGCTCCAGCCTCTGCTTTGGTATGGTTTTCTACAGCTGGATGCCCTTCCCAACACCAACCACTTTACAGAATGTACTGGGTGCTTTCTATGTGGCACCAGTGCGGGTGTGGTCACAAAGCATTTACAAGACAAGATCCGTTGAGGAAGGTGACTTTGATAGGAATGGGTGGCAAGTGTTGAGCTACATGGGCAGCAAACATCAGGCTACATGGATGGTGAGCGCTGAGCTACATGCATGGAAATATCAGGCCACATGGGCAGTGTGTTACATGCATCTCAAAACATTTGATGGATGATGATGTAAGGTGTTGGTTTGTTTGCATCCCGTGACTCAGTAGTTCAGCAAAACTGACTAATAAAATAAGTATTAGGGTTGATTTGTTTGACTAGAAACTAAAACCCTTTAAAGAAGTGCTCTAACGTGGCCACAGTCCATTGACTGAAACAGGTAAATGGTGAAAGGTGATTTCAATATAGGTTAATAAGAAGAATTTATTTCACAAAACTCTTTGAAATTTACTGTGAAGGCCTGGTTCTTGTGAGGTAACAGGTTAATATCATACGAGTTCTTGCTTAGCTAAGACCAACTTAACAATCTATAAGTAACTTGTCTGACGTACAAACACACACACACACACACACAAAGATTATATCTGTCCTTTGACGTAATAGTGTGTGTATGTATGTCTAGATAACTTGTCTTATATTCACATCCACTAACAATATTCCTTAATTTATTTAATGTATGAGCATATGTGTGTGTGTATATATATGTATATACTATTTTCTTTATAAATTTCCTTTTTTAAAAAAAAAATTTTTTTTTGTTTCAGTCATTGGACTGTGGCCATACTGGGGCTCTGCTTTCAAGGGTTTTAGTCTAATAGATCAGTCCCAGTGCTTATCTTTTTTTAAAATCTGGTACTTATTCTATTGCATCCCCTCCTCTCTCTCTCTCATATATTCACTCACGCACATACACTAACAACTTCACTAGAACAGTGTGAGTGTGTGTATGTATATATATATATATATATATATATATTATATATATATATATATAGGCGCAGGATTGGCTGTGTGGTAAGTAGCTTGCTAACCAACCACATGGTTCCGGGTTCAGTCCCACTGCGTGGCATCTTGGGCAAGTGTCTTCTGCTATAGCCCCGGGCCGACCAATGCCTTGTGAGTGGATTTGGTAGACGGAAACTGAAAGAAGCCTGTCGTATATATGTGTGTGTGTGTGTGTGTGTGTATGTGTGTGTGTCTGTGTTTGTCCCCCTAGCATTGCTTGACAACCAATGCTGGTGTGTTTACGTCCCCGTCACTTAGCGGTTTGGCAAAAGAGACCGATAGAATAAGTACTGGGCTTACAAAGAATAAGTCCCAGGGTCGATTTGCTCGACTAAAGGCGGTGCTCCAGCATGGCCGCAGTCAAATGACTGAAACAAGTAAAAGAAAAAAAGAAAAATATATACACACACACACACACACACACACACACGTAAACAAGCATGGTGTGTGGTAAGAAATTTACTTCTCAGCCACATGGTTCCAGGTTCAGTCCCACTGCATGGCACCTTAGGCAAGTGTCTTAGGCTTGAGGCCTCAGGTGAATTTGGTAAAAGGAAACCAAAGGGATCCTGTTGTGTATGTGTATATATGGGTTGGTAGGGGTGTATGGGTGGGTAGGGGTGTATGGGTGTGTCTGTGTTTGTCCCCACCACCACCACCACCACCACTTGACAACCGGTGTTAGTGTGTTTATGTCCCCATAACTTAGCATTTCTTCAAAAGAGATTGATAAAATAAGTACCAGGCCTAAACAAAATTAAGTCCTGATAAAATTTAAAAAAAAAGTTTTATCCTCTATTATTTCTATTATTATTATTATCATTATTATTATATATAATGTGTGTGTGTGTGCTCCAGCATGACCACACCTACATAGCTGAAATGAGTAAAAAAAGAGTAAATATACACACATACACACTCACTTTTCTTTTTTCCTGTTTTGAAACCATGTGGTTATCACCATGTCAAGTTGTGAATAATTTCATTTTATGACCAATTGCAAAAATAATTTCAAAAATTTGTTATATTTTTGAGGAAGGCAAAGTATTTTTTTTAATAACAATTTTCTCCAACAACATTTTCCCATGGAATACACAGTTCAGAAGAGGAAAAAAAAAAAAAATAAAATAAAATGTTTTTTTTTTAAATTTTAAAATGGAACATATGTTATTTTAATATGATTAAGAAAACAAGGCCGTTGGAAAACATAATTGGTAGAATGGTGGACGAGTGACAAGTGGTTTACAGCTAGATGTCTTTAAGTCTTATGTTCAAATTCCACTGGGTAGGTCAGGGATGTGATGGGTGTCAACTTTGCCTTTTATTTCTTATTTATTGATACCAACAACATGGTTCTGGGTTCAGTCCCACTGCGTGGCACCTTGGGCAAGTGTCTTCTACTATAGCCTCGGGCCGACCAATGCCTTGTGAGTGGATTAGGTAGACGGAAACTGAAAGAAGCCCGTCGTATATATATATATATATATATATGCGTGTGTGTGTGTTTGTGTGTCTGTGTTTGTCCCCCTAGCATTGCTTGACAACCGATGCTGGTGTGTTTATGTCCCCGTTACTTAGTGGTTCGGCAAAAGAGACCGATAGAATAAGTACTGGGCTTAGAAAAGAATAAGTGCCAGGGTCGAGTTGCTCGATTAAAGGCGGTGCTCCAGCATGGCTGCAGTCAAATGACCGAATCAAGTAAAAAGAGAGTAATGTGGTCTTGTGGATAGGATTCCTGGCTTTCACACAGGTAGGCCAGGTTCAATTCCTGGCGTTGGGGGTGCACATTTATTTAGGTGCAAGCATGGCTGTGTGGTTAAGAAGCTCACTTTGCAACCCCCGTGGTTTCAGGTTCAATCATGCTGCATTGTACGTTGGCAAGTGTCTTCAGCTTTATAACCCCAGGTTGACTAATGCCATTATGAATGGATTTCATAGATGGAAACTGTGTGGAAACTTATTGCGTGTGTGTGTGTGTGCGTGTGAGTGTGCATATATATACATGTGTAAATATATGCTGTGTGTTTGTCCCCTTTGACCCTGCCTTAAAAATTGGAGTTGGTTTGTTTATGTCCCTGTAACTTAATGGTTTTGCAAAACAGACTGATAGAATAAGTACCAGACTACAATCCATATATTGATTTTATTCAACAGAAGAGCAGTGAGCTGGCAGAATCGTTAGCACACCTGGCAAAATGCTTAGCGGTGTTTCACCCATTGCTACGTTCTGAGTTCAAATTCTGCCAAGGTTGACTTTGCCTTTTATCCTTTCAGGGTCAATAAAATTAGTACCAGTTATGCACTGGGGTCAATCTAATCGACTTAATCTCTTTCCTCAAAATTTGAGGCGTTGTGCTTCCAGTAGAAAGGGAAACAGAAACACTTGATTCTGAAAGTTTCGTTTTATTTTCATCTGCTCTTGAAATTATTGTTTTTTATTTGTTGTTTTTTTTATCTTTCTAGTGCTCTGGATCCCGATGCTATCTGCAAAGGATGTGCATTTAAAGACAGCAATGGAACCTTCCAAAAACCGGTTTGGAAAAATGCTCAGAATGGAAAAACCTTCTTCCCCTCATATAATATTTCCCCTGGACATTACACGTGAGTTGGAACTTATCCACAAACTTTGGATTTGTTTTTTTATTTATGATGTCCGATAAAAAAAAATATCAGGGGACTGATGTTATATAAAGAAAACTATACGACATGTATCAATTCGGCATTCAATCTCCTTTGAACGAATCCCCTTCTGAAACCACAGATACCCTGTCCAGCATCGTTTCCATTGATGGAAGCATCCCTGGAGCCCCTTTTTTTTTTCTGGAATAGCAAGCAGCTGCCTTGTTGCATTCTCTTGGGTTTCTTTGAAATCTTGAAATCTTGTTGGGGTCTTCCACTGAGAAGACTGAGTCTTGATTTTGGGATCATAGCCATAGACCTCTGATTCATTACCTGCTATGGCTATGTTTCAAAAAGGTTAACATCTTCTCAACACAAGGAGATCCTGTGCAGCTGAAACCTGATCTTCTTTTTTAAGGCAACCACGCTCTTCTTGCTTTACTTCGAAGCACTGTGATGTAAACTACACAAGCGAGAATGTTACAGCATAGTGTCCGTGCTTGACAAAGTTCAAGGTCAATCTGTGCCATCTGACTTCACTCTGTGTACTTTAGATCTGTTACCATGGCAACCATCCTGATACATTTTGATCAGACCTTGAAATATTATATATTTTACATGTTTCATGATGTTTGTAGTATTCTTTCTTTTACTTTTACAGGTGTGTGTGTGTTTGTGTGTAGGGGTAGAGGTTTCCAAGAAACAGCTTGACCCTCTGCCATCCATGGTCCCAGAGAAACTGATAACATAGCAAGAATTTCAAAAAAGGGTCAGCAATTTCAAAAAAGCCAATCACAAAAGAAGGGCCAGTGAAAAGATGCTAACACTGGTGGTATCACAGCATGGCCACAGATGTTGCGCTGAAACACATAAAAGAATGTCTATGTGTGTGATTTTGTATTGGACCTCTACCATCACCTGACAACCGTTGTTGGTTTGTTTATGTCCCTGTAATTTGGCAGTTCAGCAAAAAGAGATGGATAGAATAAATATCAAGCTTATATGAAACAAATGTACGGATGAAGGGTTGTTCAATGAAAATCCTTTCAAGGAGGTGCCCCAGCATGGCCACAGTCCAGTGACTGGAACAAGTAAAAAGAAAATATGTAGTTCAAATTTCCAGGTATACATACACCTGACTTAGAGTACCAATCACCTTATTTAGCTACAGGATAATAGATTCACCTGATAATGAACACACACACACACACACACACACACACACACACTTCAAACATTAAATAAAACTGTCCATTAAACATAGTTTTTGTTATTGATTAACTTCAGTCTATTGAGCTGGAAAACCTTATCCAACATCACTGCTAAATTGAATTGGAAGTTGTTATTGGTTTGGTTGATTTCATGGGAGTGGCTGTGTGGTTAAGAGGTTGGTTTCTCGAACCTGTGGTTTTGGGTTCAGTTCTACTGTTAGGCACATTGGGCAAATGTCTTCTATTATACACCCCAGGCTAAAGAGTTGCTTGGCTTCACGGGTTCAGTTTGGTCCTCTAAGTTTAGATCCATCATAATTTTTTTAACCTCTGAGTAAAAATTCCAAGTCAAAAGTTTGGGAATAAAGATTTATAAGTAAAAATCAAGGCAGTTTGTTCTCATATTCTGTGTGTAGTTAGGTGTAAATTCAACTGACAAAAAGGGTTTCTTTGCAATGATGTAATGTTCTCATTAATCAATTAAAGGAGTCATTAGAAATGGCTGTCATGACTTGACACCTGTCTCTCTTTGTTACTCATAAATATATATATATATATATATGTATATACTAGCAGTATAGCCCAGCGTTGCTCAGGCTTGTTTTCTTTTCTTTAGAATTGGAATTTTTGAAAAGTAAAAATTTTGTATTATGTAGCTTGTTATTCTCTTTAAGTGAACATTTTTCTGGTTGAAATACACCGAAAAATTGGCAACACAACAGTAAAAAAATCGTAAAAAGTAGGAATTTTCAGAGAAAAAAGCACCTTTTTGATGTAGATAATTTTTGGTGTTAACATGGTCCGATTTGAATTTTTTCTTCTACGGAAGGAAGAGCAAGCCTTCTTCTATCATACTCTCAATTTTGGTCAACTTGCGCCGCAGGGTCTTGGAGGAGAAGGCTACCAAACCTGCCACACACAGACAACTTCAGCTTTCAAAATGTGACCGCATGTGTACTGTTGGCGATTTTTTTTTCCTCTGTCTTCCCTTCTCTGGATCTTTCCTTCTCCTATGTTTCCGACGAAGAGCTCCGCTCGAAACGTTAAACCCTCCTTCTTTCCTGAGCATCCAATAATACTATATTTGTTCCACGTCCTCGTGTTGTTGTGTTTTTTTGTGCTTTCTTGTTTGGATTAACTATATATATATATATATATATGGGCTTGTGTGCAGAAACAGGTTCTTAAATATGAATGAATAAGAATCCACCATTTGTAGTCTAAATTGCATTTATATGCAATGTGTATATGTATGTTACAGACACATAGTAGACAGGCATTACCTAGGAGTGGAGAGATCATTTTTCTGCATCTGTTGATCACCTTTGACTCTGTGTAGTGTGTGTACACTAGCATGCATAAATGCATAGATATACATACATGCACTTGTACACATATAAATGTGTGTGTGCGCGCATGCTTATATGCATATATATATATATTTATATATAGAGATATATATACACACACACACTCACATATATGTTAATATATGTCAGTGTATGTATTTGTGTATGTGGATATATATATGAGAGTAAGAGCGCATATGTCACGAGAATGTCCCACTTTATTATCTATATTGTGTGTGTATGTGTGTATAAAATGTGTGTGTGTGTATATATATATATATATATATCTTGACACACACACATTCCAATAGACAGATATTTAGAACCTGTTGAAAGCCTCTGCTTTATACCAGCCACAAAATCCTGACAAAAAGCAGTTTGTTTTTTGGTGGATATTTCAAATTGCTTCGGCCAGCACCTAGTGTGGAGAACAAGAGCATATTTATTACCCATGCATCGTATAGATAGTGGGTTTACTTTTGATAAATTTAGTGTCTATAATAATACCAACCTTTAAAACAAGTAACTAGTTTCTTGTATAAATTTCCTCTCCCTCTCTCTCTCTCTCTCCCAAATTCTCGGTAAACTCCTCAGTAAGCAACAACTAATAATAATTGAATGGGCTGTTTGTTGCTACTCAGAGAATAAGCTATTTATTAATCTTGCTTTATATATATATATATATATATACACACACACACGCACCATTTTTGCGGCTATAAATGGCACACTGGCATATTAGATACAACCCAATGTTTTTAATGCTTAAAACATGTAATATAGGATCCAGCTTTGCATATAGAACCTAGGATGATCTTTTTGTAACACTTCTAATGAGAAAAAGTATGTCTTATATATCACTAAATGTGTCGAAACCATAATGATATCCATGTGGCAGCTGATGATGGGGGTATGTTGGATTGTTGGTATGGATGTTTTTGTATTTGTGAAATAGTATTATAACACATCCTTTTGATATACATAATGATAAAGTGGCCAGCAAACATAACCAAACAGGCAAAATCTCTATATATATAAACGGCAAAATGTCTGTCTGTGTGTGTCCTTTATACAAATCCACAATTTTTCAGTTAGAGAGCTCGCACTTTCTATGGTCATTCAAAACTATCCAAGAGTGGCCGTGCACATCTTTACATTTCCCCAGTCACCCCGCAAAGCCATTATAAAATCAATAGAAGTGACTCTTTTGTGAATTTTCTATCCAAAACCCAATCAAAATGCCCGAAACTTGATACGCCAATTGAATGCCAGCTAGCTGTATGTGATTGGTCAGAGATTTGGACAGTACTCGCATGTATGTGTGCATGCATTTGCACTATGACCTGGCGTTGTCGGGTCATAGTGCTAGTATATATTAAAAGTCAGGGTACAAAGTGTACCTGTTTGCTAGAAAGAAGAGTTAAGACTCCAAAGCCACGTGTCTCTCACTATATGTAAACGCACACAGAGAATGTAGAAATACATTTAGATAAATGGTCATCCCTATTTGTAAAACTACAAAGAGAAGAGTAAATATCCCAGTATCAATGGATTTTGCTTTCTGTGCCGAATTGACACTGAAAGCTCATCAGCTAAGCTTACTGCTTAAATTATTTTCAAAAATATAGTTACCATTCTATATGTGTCTAGCTATGAGGGAAATATTACCTTGCTTGGAAACAGGTGGGGGTTGGTGACAGGAAGGCCGTCCAGACATAGAAAATCTGCCTCATTAAATTCCCGTTTAACCCATTCATAAACACTGAGGAAGTGGACCTTAAATTATTGTGATGACAATATCCCTCCTTTTTTCTAAAGCCTAGCCAGGCTCATGGGCCCAGTTTCCCAGTTTCAATGGCATACGTGTTCCCCAGCTGGACGGGACGCCAGTCCATCGCAGCGTTACTCATTTTAGCCAGCTGAGTGGACTGGAGCAACGTGAAATGAAGTGTTTTGCTCAAGAACACAATGCATCGCCGGTCCAGGAATCGAAACCACAACCTTACGGTCATGATGCTGACACCCCAACCACTAAGCCATGTGCCTCCACTATGACAATATCCCTCCACCCTACACATTAATGTTCCAATGTAAGAACTTTATTATTTAAGCACCATCCGTCCGTGGCCGTTTGCCAGCTCTGTCTGGCACTTGTGTGGGTGGCGCGTAAAAAGCACCCACTACACTCAAGGAGTGGTTGGCATTAGGAAGGGCATCCAGCCGTAGAAACACTGCCAGATCTGACTGGGCCTGATGAAGCCTTCCAGCTTCACAGACCCCAGTTGAACCATCCAACCCATGCTAGCATGGAGAACGGACGCTAAATGATGATGATGATGATGATTTTGTGTTTACTTACAGACCAGTCATGATTTCCAGTCAACATTTCCAAGACACGGCTGAAGCAGAAATTAAATCCAAGCGTGTAATCCAGCCGATGAGGTGGGGTCTTGTGCCATCTTGGCACAAAGGCAACCCTAACAGCATTCCTTACCAAACCAATAACTGTAAGTCTGAAACCATGTTGGAAAAGAAGATGTTTAAAGTTCCTTTGGAAAAGGGCAGACGATGTGTTGTTCTTGCTGAAGGGTATGTACTCTCATGTTGTTTTTCTTTTTTCATTCTGCCTTTTTTTGTCTTTCTTTCATTTTCTTCCTTTTTTTCTGTTTATTTTCTTTTTCTTTCTTCCTTTTCCTTTTTTCTTCCTGTCTTTCTTTCACCTCTTTTTCTCTGTCTTTCTCTCTTCCTTTTTTTTACCTCCCCTCTCTTTCTTTCTTCCTCTCTACCTTTCTTTTCCCTTCTACCTTAACAACTAAATTTCCCTCAAATCACATCCTACCCCCTTAAAAGACATATTAAATAATGTTGCCTTAGACAGACTTTCGATAAAGGACAACAAAAGACAGGTGGATCATGGTTGGAACACAGTATATCAGCTCAATCAGGACTGGCCTGGGGTTGTATAACAACAACAACAATCAATCAATCACTAAAATAGATTATTGTAATCCAGCTTATGAGTAATTTTACTTTTATACTTATCTCTTGCCGGTGTTCTTTGACCCAAGGTCAACCATGACTGACCAGAGGCTGTGATCCAAAACGTTCCAGGTAGATTTTTTTTCATATTTCATCATTATGTATTTGGGATTTTTTTTTTTATTTTAGGTGTGGGCATGGTTGTGTGGTTAAGAAGCTCACTTTGTAACCACATGGTTTTGGGTTCAATCCCATTGCATGGCACCTTGGGAAAGTGTCTTCTACTACAACCTCAGACTGACCAATGCCTTGTGAATGGATTTGAAGACTTGCTCAAAATGCTTACAATGTAATGGACATATTCCACACAAAAAGCATTCAGTCCACACTGTAAAGTGCTTGGCGTTTGGAAGGGCATCCAGCTGTAAAAATCATGCCAAAACTGACCTCACCTGGGCCATATCAAAATCACTCTGTCCACTCTACAGGGTGGTTGGTGTTAGGAAGGGCACCTGGCTGTAAAAACTATGCCAAAACAGGTGCAGAAGTCCAGTGCAGGCTCCTGCCTGGCCAGCTCCTGTCAAACCATCCAACCCATGCCAGCATGGAAGGTGGACATTAAACAATGATGATGTGTGTGTGTAATTATTTTTAGGAATGGTGAATCTCAGAGTAGATGAGGCTATAAATAATAGTATATAAATACTGGGTTAAGAACCATTTAGACACCAGAGCCAAAGGTTGTTCCTGGGACTTGAACCCACATCTTCTATAAACATGACAGGTGTCCTACCATTGGACTAAAGCAATCCTTCAAATTTTTCTCCCCATTTTAGAATCTTTATTTTCTATTAACAAGAATTGTATGTTGTTTATGTCCTAAGAATTAAGAAACGGTGTGTGTGTGTGTGTGTGGATGGTGCCCTTGTCCCCACATCACGTAATGGTTGTGACTAACCATCACCATCATACAAGCAATATTGTGTTTTCTTCTAGCCTTCCCTTGAAAAATCATGTCTGTTCGTGGGGGAAATATTACCTTAATTGGGAGCAGTTAAGGATTGGTGACAGGAAGGGCATCCGCTTGTAAAAAATCTGCCTCAACAAACTGTGTCCAATCTATGCAATCTTGGAACAAAAAAATGGATGTCACAATGATGATGACAATGACTATAGGGTTTTCTTCACATTTTTGTCTCTACCCTTTCCCCACCCTGGCCAGACAAGTAATAAACAACCACACAGAAAGAAGAAAAGAAAATGGAAAACTATTTAGGAAAAAAACAATAACATAGATTTGTGAGAAAAAGTTTATTTTTATGGTTCAGAATAATAAAGGGATTTGCTGTATTTATATATGTTTATTTATATATATATATATGTGTTTGTGTGTGTGTGTGTGTATGTATGTGTGTGTGTGTGTGTATGTATGTGTGTGTGTGTGTATGTATATGTGTGTGTGTGTGTGTGTATGTATGTGTGTGTATGTATGTGTGTGTATGTGTATGTGTGTGTGTGTATGTGTGTGTGTATGTATATGTGTGTGTGTATGTGTGTATGTGTATGTGTGTATGTATATATGTGTGTGTATGTATGTGTGTATGTATTTTTGTGTATGTATATATGTATGTATATGTATGTATGTATGTATATATGTATGTATATGTATGTATGTATGTATATATGTATGTGTATATATATATATATATATATAAACATATATATATATATATTCATACATACTTTTAGAGATACGTGTGTGTGTGTGTGTGTGAGCAATCTTTCATACATATGTGCATGCATCCACACCTTGTACATAAATACATGCATATAGATGTCCATATGTGCATACACACACACACACACACACAACACACACACACACACACACACCACACACACAGAGCTTCCTGGGCTACATCTAGGTCAGACAAACAGATTTATGTTTATTCTTCCTTTGAATAAAATTCCTTCAAGTCATTAAATTGTAACCTTCACCACCGTTGTTACTACTACTACTACTACTACTGCTGCTACTACTAATACTACTACTACTACTTTATGACACCAGTGGTATCTCCCTCCACACTTTAATACATGTTTGATGTTTATTTTGTAACAATCATTTGTCTTAGTTTTTTTGCTGTTTAACACTTTGATTGTGAAGCTCCAATGTTTTATCTGGACAGGAAAAGGCTTCACACATCTTAAGATAATGTTGAGGAGGATCACAGTGGTGGTGGTGGTGGTGGTGATGGTGCTGGTGGTGGCAGTTGTTGTTGTTTTTATTATAAGGGGCAGTGGGCCTGAAATTTGGTGGTGGTGAGGGGCTAGTCATCAATGCTGAAAGGATGAAAGGCTAAGTCAACCTTGACAGAATTTGAACTCAGAAAATCAAGATAGATACACGAAATGCTATGTGACGTTTTGTCCCACCATGTTCACAATCTTGTTAGGAAACTAACGACAGAATATGAAGTCACTACCCCCAGAACAACACAGATAAATATATCTACCCCCACTTTGAAGGAGGTCGCAACCTAACACAGATAAAGAACTACTATAAAATAACAACAGTTAGAAAAATACTAAGAAACGAAAAGTAGAACACTTTATTGTCTATAATAACAGGTACTAAAGTAACAGGAAAAAAAGCAAACGTGGTGGGGGGGTCTCTATACACGAAAAAACAACAAAATAGAAAACAGAAGCAAAATACGCTGATATACTGATCTCAGATGATACCATAGCTGTTGTATATATATATATATATATATATATTATATATATATACAGATATGACCGAGTAAGTAGTTATGTCCACTGGATAATATGTCAACACTACAACCGAAAAACCAACGAGAAATGGTATAAACATGTGTCCAAACAAGGTACATGACAACAGCCTGGCCACTATCAAATAATAATAATCCTTTCTATTATAGGTACAAGGCCCGAAATTTTTGAGGAGGGGACTAATTGATTATATATATATATATATATTATATTATATCTGCCATGATGAATTCCATGTGACCCATGCAAGCATTGAAAAGTGGACGTCAAATCAAAGATCATGACGATGACAACAATCTTTGTATTTTGTGAATTTGTTCCTCCGCTTTTGATACCAAACTGTCTGAGACCACCTCTGGTTTTAGGATATAAATTCACTGTTTCCAAGAGATCTAAATCAAAAGCGTTCATCAAAATTTCATGTTAAATTTATGTTCCAAACACCAGATTAATAACAAAGGTGTTTCACTTTATTACTTTAGAATGAATTAAGAGTAGTTTATGTGTGTTTCAAAAGAAATAGGTATTACTAACAATGTAAAAAGGCAGCGAGCTGGCAGAAACGTTGGCACACCGGGCGAAATGGTTAGCGGTATTTCGTCTGTCATTACGTTCTGAGTTCAAATTCCGCCGAGGTCGACTTTACCTTTTCATCCTTTCGGGGTCGATTAAATAAAGTACCAGTTTCGCACTGGGGTCGATGTAATCGACTTAATCCGTTTGTCTGTCCTTGTTTGTCCCCTCTATCTTTAGCCTCTTGTGGGCAGTAAAGAAATATATGTGTGTTTCAAAAGACATACAGTAAGGTAAAAGGTTAAATCACTTTGTGAAAAATGTAGAAATAAAATGCCATATGAATGCCACACATTGGTTTAGGACCAGGTGGACTTAACACTTTTGTTTCTGTTGAAATATATTGCCTGTGTTTCAGTTAACTTTCAAAATGATAAAGAATTCATTAACCCTTTAGTATTTAAAGCGGCCATATCCGGCCAAAATAGTTAATCTGTTTTATGTTCAAACTGACCAGATCCAGGCTCTCTCACCTACCCTACAATGTTATTCTACATTAAGTAATTACACCATCAAGATCTTGAAGATATGAGATAATGCATGATTAATTCAAATCAATGGGAATCAAGAGGCATTATGTTTGATAGAATAATCTGGACACTAAAGGGTTAAAGTAACTTGGTTGTTAAGAAGCTGGTATTTGGAACTTAACACAAACGTTTACTCAAAGGTTTTAATTTAGATTACCTTAAAACAGGAAGTTTGTATCATAGAAACTAGGGGTAGTCTTGGGCAGGTTGGCATTAAGAATTAAGGGTTCCTTCAGTTAATTCCTGCTCTGTTGCAAACATTTAAATTAGGTCCCTTGATTTGTAGATAACTTGATTGGCTATTTTACCTATTTCTTTACTACCTACAAGGGGCTAGACACAGAGAGGACAAACAAGGACAGGCAAACGGATTAAGTTGATTATATCGACCCCGGGTGTGAACTGGTACGTAATGTATCGACCCAGAAAGGATGAAAGGCAAAGTCGACCTTTCATCAAAAGTGGCTATTATACCACTTCCAACAGTACTAACCCTCAAGACGTCATCCTCATTTAATGTCCATTGTCCAGACTAGAA
>NC_043017.1:10920496-11022996 GCF_006345805.1 Octopus sinensis | reverse complement strand
TACCTATGTCTGTCCTTGTTTGTTCCCTCTGTGTTTAGCCCCTTGTGGGTAATAAAGAAATAGGTATTCTCAAAGCATGAGGAAGAAGCTTTGTGGGTGTGTGTGTGAGAGAGAGAGAGAGAGAGAAAGGAAGGAAGAGACAGAAAAAACCCCCTAAAACCAGCTTTTCCATTCTTGAGTTTGACAGGGTTCATTGAGATGTTGGACATCTCTGCAGCCAAATACACTTCCTGTTTCCAACCTCCACCTGTTTGCAAGTAAGGTAATGTGTTCTCCCCATGGCCTAGTGGTTAGAGCAGCAGACTCGCGGTTGAGGGATCGCGGGTTCGAATTTCAAACCGGGCGATATGTGCGTTTATGAGCAAAACACCTAAGCTCCACGCAGCTCTGGCAGAAGGTAATAGCGAAACATCTGCTGACTCCTTCGCCACAACTTTCTCTCACTCTTTCTTCCTGCATCTTGCAGCTCACCTGCGACGAACCGGCGTCCCGTCCAGGTGGGGAACCTATACGCCAAGAAACCGGGGAAACTGGCCCTTATGAGCCAGGTGTGGCTTCAGAAGGAACAACCAACCAACTAACCAATGTGTTCTCCCACCTGGCAAGATAGGTTTTCATGGAAGATTGGAGACAAAAGACACTCCTTGAATGACACTCACAGCTATCATGCTAGGTCAAGATGAACCACCCATACACTTACACACAGCCGACACCTTTTTTGACAAGGATGACATAGCTATTATGCTATGACAAGATAAAACACACTTTCACATACTAACACAGCACACACTTTCCCACTTACACTCACACAGGCACATGGACAAGCACACACACACATATGCATAATATGCATACATACATGTATCATGTGATCACATGACCGACCAGACCATCAGATGTTGTTACACATCGCTGGTCACAATGTGTTCGCATTTTTTAGCCTTCGAATGACGCCACCCCGCTGGCTAAGTGAGCAGGCCAACAGAAGAAAGAGTGGGGAAAGAGTACAGCAGGGATCACCACCCCCTGCCGGAGCGTCGTGGAGCTTTTTTAGGTGTTTTCGCTCAATAAACACTCACAACGCCCGGTCTGGGAATCAAAACCGCGATCCTACGACCGCGAGTCCGCTGCCCTAACCACTGGGCCATTGCGCCTCCACATACATATATATAGATCTATATATAAGGATTGCTTATTTTTACCCTTAACTTAGTAATGGAGAAAGACATAGTGTTAGATATAATAAGTAAGCCATTTGGAGCTAGAAATAAAGTGAAAAAACATGAAATTCTTTGATCAGGCATGGGTCTTATGCCAAATCTGTGATGAGCCCAAATGACGCTGATGACCTGGAGTCACCTCTTATGTGTGTGTGTGTGTATGTGTGTAAAATATATATATATATTTATGTGGAGGTGCAATGGCCCAGTGGTTAGGGCAGCGGACTCGCGGTTGTAGGATCGCGGTTTCGATTCCCAGACCAGGCGTTGTGTATGTTTATTGAGCGAAAACACCTAAAAGCTCCACGATGCTCCGGCAGGGGGGGGGGGGCGATCCCTGCTGTACTCTTTCGCCATAACTTTCTCTCACTCTTTCTTCTGTTGGCCTGCTCGCTTAACCAGCGGGGTGGCGTCATTTGAAGGCTAAAACAATGCGAAGTGCATTGTGACCAGCGATGTGTAGCAACATCTGATAGCCTGGTCGGTCACGGTGATATATATATTTATATCACATCGAAACTAACTATGACTTAACTTTTCCTCTCACACCGTCTCCGATGAAGGGATATTATTAATTAATATCCTAGAAACAGCTGTTAAGACCTATCTATAAATGCTCTAATATCTAAACAGCCTTGGTTTTTTTTATCTCATTACACAAAAAATTCATATATATATATATAGATATGTGTGTGTGTGTGTGTGTATTTTTATATAAATAGAGAGAGAGATACTGTGAGGTCTCTATTTCTGAATTCTTCTGTGTCTGTGTATTTGAATGGAGTGTCTGTCTGTCTGTCTGTTAATGTTGCATCTATTGACTTCTTTGCTGATACAAACATGTCAACAGATGACTTGTAAATAATGGATGATCTGTGTGTGTTAGTATTTTAAATGTGAGCATGTGTGTGTGTTTGTCTGTTTGTCAGTGTGCTTGCGTGGGTGCAGTAGTGCATGTGTGTGAAAACACTGAAACCTGAGAAGATGGAAAGGTCATTGCTAATATGTTTTGGATTATTAGTTTCCTGTGTGTGTGTGTGTGTGTGTGTGTGTGTGCAACACTTTGACTAAGCTGTCTGTGTCCTAGGTTTCATATAACACACATTTGTCAGCAAGATACGGCTAAGTCAGAAACCACACACACATACACACACTGAGAGACCTACACATATTCACACATTTAT
Organism: Octopus sinensis; assembly: GCF_006345805.1. NCBI lineage: Eukaryota > Metazoa > Mollusca > Cephalopoda > Octopoda > Octopodidae > Octopus > Octopus sinensis. The sequence continues at coordinate 11,020,592 of NC_043017.1, read as the reverse complement.
ATGAAGGCATTAAGACTGTATCACATGTACATGTGGTGTGTGTGTGTTGTGTGTGTGTGCATGCTCGTCTCTGTAAAAGGACTAAAATCATGGAGGCTTAGAAGTTTCATATACACCCGAGCCCCTTTTAGTTTTTTTTTTTTATTCCAAGAACGTGGCCATTGCCAGTGCCGTCCCGACTGGCCTCGTGCCGGTGGCACGTAAAAAGCACCATCCGTTCGTGGCCGTTGCCAGCCTCACCTGGCCCCAATGCCGGTGGCACATAAAAAGCACCATCCAATCGTGGCTGTTGCCAGCCTCGTCTGGCACCTGTGCACCGGTGGCACATAAAAAGCACCCACTACACTCACGGAGTGGTTGGCGTTAGCAAGGGCATCCAGCCGTAGAAACATTGCCAGATCAGACTGGGCCTGGTGCAGCCTTCTGGCTTCCCAGAACCCAGTTGAACCATCCAACCCATGCTAGCATGGAAAGTGGACGCTAAACGATGATGATGATTCCAGTAGTTTTGTTGTTGTTGTCGTTTTTAAGGCCTCAAGCTGGCAGAATCGTTAGCACACCAGGTAATATGCTTAGTGACATTTGACCCATCTTTAGTTTCTGAATTCAAATTCTACCAAGTTCAACTTTGCCTTTCATTCTTTTAGAGTTGATGCAATCGATTAGTCCCCCCTCCCCCAAATTTCAGGCCTTGTGCCTGTACTAGAAATGATTGTTATTATTAGGATTTAGACAACTAATTATCTAATTGTCCTGGATATGACTTAATGACCCCGCTACTTGTTGCAGTTTTATTTCAAGAATTTCAGGGTGTTGAAGAATGCAGGTCTACCTCTCAGGCCCTGTTGTTCCCAAGCCTACTCTGACCCTGGATTAGTAGCACCTTTCAGAGTCCCAGCTATGGGGTAATTAACATATGAAATGAGGTTTGCCATGAATTGTCATCATCATTTAATGTCTGTTTTCCATGCTTGGATGGTTTGACAGGAATTGACCAGCTTGAACAGTTGTTTCGGATCCCTGTTTGTTTTGCCATGGTTTCTACTGCTGGACACCCTTCCTAACACTGACCAATTTACAGAGTATATTGGGTGCTTATACACGGCACCAGCACAGCTGCTTTTTACATGGCACCAGCAATTACAAGCCCACAAGATTAGGGATGCTCAGCTGGACAGGGTTACAAGGGAAGAGCCCGTATGCAAGGGCAACCACACTTTTACTTAGCTTGATGTATCTTTTTCAAGCACAGCAAACTGCCTCGAGTCTCAGTCCCCTATCATCCCCTCTGTGAGTCCCAGCGTCAGTAGATCCTTTTCCACCATTTTGCCAGACCAAATCATGGGTGGCCCCTTGCCAAGCCCTAACATCCAGTAACCATCCAAGCAAGGGTTACACTGAAATCATGGGTTGCAGTGTAGTGGATGTGAACTACTTCAGCAGATGAATTTATGATGAATATCACTTGATGTGGATGACCAGATGACCAACTGTCAATGGAAAGGGTCAACCAGTTTTTAGTTAGCAAACTGCTGCTATCATTTGTAGTTGTGTCTTGTGCAGATGAGACATTCAGCTCTCAAAAGACCAATTATAATTTATTGGTCCAAGCCAGTCACTCAACTGGATGAGTTAACCAATTAACTAATTAATTGTTTGGTAAATCCAAACCTGGAACAGGGGGAGCCTCTGCTACATAGTTTCCTCCTCCTCCTTCTTCTCTGAACCAGCATGTGATATACTCCCTCTTCTGTCCAAGCCCCCTCACTTCTTTGAGATTACAAAAGAAACCCTTTATGTGGTTGCCTGATCTAATTGAAATAACAGCTAACCCTCTCCCTCATTTTTTTTTTTTTTTTTTTTTTTTTTGGTTTGAAAAAGTAAGATTAGATACATGTCATCGGAAAAAAAAATTGATTTGATCATATCTGGAATAATGCTTATCTTAGATCTTTTTTGTTTAGGCCTAAGCATCGATTTCTATGAGACATGTAGTTATTAATCTGCTAGAAGAATCACAACCCTTTAGCATTCAGAATTGCAGATGTGTTACCAGTGCCGGTGGCATGTAAGAGAACCTTCCGTTTCGCAACCGTTACCAGCGCCGCCCCGACTGGCCTCGTGCCGGTGGCACGTAAAAAGCACCGTCCGTTCGTGTCCGTTGCCAGCCTTGCCTGGCACATAAAAAGCACCATCCGTTCGTGGCCGTTTGCCAGCTCTGTCTGGCACCTGTGCGGGTGGCATGTAAAAAGCAGCCACTACACTCACGGAGTGGTTGGCGTTAGGAAGGGCATCCAGCCATAGAAACACTGCCAGATTTGACTGGGCCTGATGAAGCCTTCTGGCTTCACAGACCCCAGTAGAACCGTCCAACCCATGCTAGCATGGAAAACGGATGCTAAACGATGATGATGCTGATGATGATGATTGCTCTGTGAAATGTAAAGCTTACATTTTCACATTGTTCTTCGTTAACTATTTACGCATTACCTCGAGGCTACAAGATTTTAACGATCTGATTGCTTATTTCATAGAATTACATTCAAAGTAATTTTCATTTAAGCTTTCCATTCAGAAAGTCCTGAAGGCCACAAATTTGCTCATCACTGTCCCACGTAGTGGCTCAACCAGCTAGAAATAGTAGCCAAGTCTTGCTAAAATCGAACCTTACCAATATTTCAGAAAAAGACACGATGTTGAATAATGTGATTTTAAGGTTCCCTACACAAAGGGGATAAGATTGGATGGTCACAGCCTTGATCATACACAGATATGTTTCATCAGTGCTGACCCGGGGCTAAACAATGGCAACTGTTATGATTTGCAAAAGTTCAAGCTGAACGTCAACCACATTAGGCTCTAACGAAAGGAAGGGCTCACAAAAGGTCATGGCCACTTTACGCCCCCACTTTTATTTTATTTTACTGCTTCAAGAAATGTTATCTTTATCACTTTGACATTTTCCTAGAATTTTCTACATAATGTCACCATAGAAACCTATTGATGATGATGATGATGATGATAATCTCAAACGGCAACTGAAGAAAACGGAATTAATTTTCTTTTGTAATTCTAGTTAAATGTTGTTAATGACACAACTAATTTGAATGTTAATAAATTAAAAAAAGAAGGAAAATGGTAAATTAGATTCTGTTGTTATAAGTGGCGGCGGCAGTTATTAACCAATTATTCTCTTTTTTTTTTTCAAACCTGATGACCAATACGTATACTTACCTTGCTTTTTGCTCTTTTGAATACTAAAGGGTTTTAATAATAATAATAACAATAACGAAGGTGCAGTTACAACTGGTGGTCAGATTCTGCATAAGGAGTAGACAACCTCCATACATATATATATATAATTGAACCAGCCAGGATCCCTGGTCTGGTGGTACGTAAAAAGCACTATCCGACTCGTGGCCGTGTTGGTGGCACGTAAAATACACCAATCCGACCGTGGCCGTTGCCAGCCTCGCCTGGCACCTGTGCAGGTGACACGTAAAAAGCACCCACTACACTCACGGAGTGGTTGGCGTTAGGAAGGGCATCCAGCTATAGAAACATTGCCAGATAAGACTGGAGCCTGGTGCAGCCTTCTGGCTTCCCAGATCCCCGGTCGAACCGTCCAACCCATGCTAGCATGGAGAACGGACGTTAAACGATGATGATATATCAAAATAAGCAACAAGTATATCCGAGGTAATGTGGTACGATCGTTTCATGCTACTTCATTTTATTAAACACTGTAAGCATTACATCAGTTTTAAAATGTCGAGCAATCTTCAGCCACCTTTAGAAATTTTCCAAACAAATGGAAGTAGCATGAAATGATCGTACCACATTACCTCGTATATACTTGTTGCTTATTTTGATTGTAATCACCCCTTGGATTTATATGGATAATACCATACAAAATTCTGGTGCCTTTGACTTAAGTACCATATTCATCTGAATCTATATAAATACATATATATATATATATCATCATTTAACACCCATTTTTCCATACTAGCATGGGTTAGACTGTTTGACCAGAGCTGGTAAGGCCAGGGGTTGCACCAGGCTCCATTGTCTGTTGTGGCATGATTTCTATGGCTGGATGCCCTTCCTAGCACCAACCACTCTACAGTGTGTACAAGGTGCTTTTTTATGTGGCACTCGCACCAGTATTAGTTCTGCTGTGGTGGTCAGGCCTTCCTGAGTTCAGCAATGTGTGCCAGATATCTCAGCCCTTTCTAAGGCTCAGTGTCTTGAGATCAGCCTTCAGTACTTTGTTCCATCCCTTCCTGGGTTTCCACAAGTTCCATAATATATATATATATATATATATATAGATTATCCCTTAACAAGAATAGTGTTAACAGTGGTTTCAACCTTTAGGCTTGCTTAACCTTCATTGAGCAGTCAGTTGAAGGCTAAGCAGGCAGAAACTTCGAAGTCTCTGTCAACACTATTCTTGTTAAAAAAAAGATAGATATGGGATCTTTTCGGTTTGAACGGCAGTTTTTTCTAGCGGTATCATATGAAATTGTCACCTAAAATTATGACCCTAGTATCGATCTATTGCGTTTCAATCTGTGTTAGGGTTGGTTAGGGGTGAGGGGAAGGGTATCTTTTTTTCTTCACAAATGTAAATAAACCCAATCTGTTTCTTAAACGAGGGACAGATTCATATGGCACAGAATGTTTTTTTACCTCAATAGACGTCAGTGATTGGTTGAAATTGCTGAAATTGAAGAAAAAAAAACAACAAATATCTTGCAAACTATAGAATTTTCTCGATAAAGCCAAGAGAAAAAGATGTTTTATAAACACATTCTACCAGTATACGAAGTTTAAAATTTTTTAGTTACCTAGAAATTATGTTAAAAACTGCCGTTCAAACCGAAAAGATCCTAGATATATATGTACTCTAAAAAACATATCGAGTAATTTTAAAGTAAAATTGTTTTTATTATAACTTGACATAAAAACAAAAGTAATATGTGTGTGTGTGTGTGTGTGTGTCTACATGTTTGTATACATTCATATTACAAATATATATATATAACACAGTACACACACACACACACTAACATAATATGCATCCATAAATACATACAAACCCATTAATACTTAAATGGCATTTTTATTTTTTTTTCCTGCAGAATAACCTTTAGCCCATTTCTTCACTCCCCGCCCTCTTCCTCCTCCTCCTCCTCATCATCATCTTCTCCTCCTTTCTCCTCACCATCATCATCTTCTCCTCCTCCTCACCATCATCATCTTCTCCTCCTTTCTCCTCCTCCTCACCATCATCATCATCTTCTCCTTTCTCCTCACCATCATCATCTTCTCCTCCTTTCTCCTCCTCCTCCTCCTCACCATCATCATCTCCTTTCTCCTCCTCCTCCTCATCTTCTCCTTTCTCCTCCTCCTCACCATCATCATCATCATCTTCTCCTCTTTTCTCCTCCTCCTCATCTTCTCCTCCTTTCTCCTCCTACTCACCATCATCATCATCATCTTCTCCTCCTTTCTCCTCCTCCTCACCATCATCATCTTCTCCTCCTTTCTCCTCCTCCTCACCATCATCATCATCATCTCATCTCTCCTCTCACTTTATTCCTCATATTGAGTCTCTATAAGATAGTTGTTTTCTAATAGCAATGTTAGTAGTGGTGGTGGTGGTGGAGATGGTGACATTGGTGGTGATGGTGATGGCGGCGGCAGCAGCAGCAGCGGTGGTGGTGGTGGTGGTGGTGGTGGTGGTGGTGGTGTGTAATTCAGGGAACAGAAGGTATAAAAACCCCAGTAAACCAGATGATAATAGTTTATAAAATGCTGTTACTGATAAAGCTATAAATATTTACATTGCAAATCTTACTCACACTGCAGCAATGTAATCTCCGCAGAACACCCTGCCCCCCCCTCCCCCTCCCCCCCCCCTTCACCCCCCTTTTTTCCCCTGCTTTTCAGGGACCACAAATTGATTATATACAGTTTGTTAGAGAATGATATACAGTTTCATGTTCTGTCTCTCCTACCTGCATTCCAATAACACATCGAACACAATCCATTTGAAATATAATGATACTCGTGTAAATAATCCCCTAGTTTTTTATTTTCATGTATTTATTTATTTATTTTATTTATTTATTTTTTTTTTGTAACAAGGGACATTGAAATTATATATTGAAGTGTTGAAATGCGCACACACACAGACGCATGCATACACATACTTGCATACACACACACAAACACATATGCACGCTCTCTTTTACTCTTTTACTTGTTTCAGTCATTTGACTGCGGCCATGCTGGAGCACCGCCTTTAGTCGAGCAAATCGACCCCGGGACTTATTCTTTGTAAGCCCAGTACTTATTCTATTGGTCTCTTTTGCCGAACCGCTAAGTGACGGGGACGTAAACACACCAGCATCGGTTGTCAAGCAATGCTAGGGGGACAAACACACACACACATACATATACATATATATATATATATATATATATATATATACATACATACACACACACATATATACAACAGGCTTCTTTCAGTTTCCGTCTACCAAATCCACTCACAAGGCATTGATCGGCCCGGGGCTATAGCAGAAGACACTTGCCCAAGATGCCACGCAGTGGGACTGAACCCGGAACCATGTGGTTGGTTAGCAAGCTACTTACCACACAGCCACTCCTGCGACAAAGATACATACAAACACAAACATACTTAGCCATACATATGCAGGCACACTCCACTCACCTATTACAGCTACATTGGACCCCCCAAAGTTTTGCTCTAATGTGGAATTCCACAATATGAAATGGTATTCTGCCTTAGACTTCCATCTGACATGAAAATCATTGGGAATTAGCACCCATATTTTGGAATTTTTGTTTTAACTTAGCAAGCCAGCAAAATGAGAACAATAAAATATGTACCAAACATAAACTGTGATCAATTTCATTGCCTAAACTCTTCAAGGGATTGTCCTTCATGGAAGTATATTTCCAAACAGGCAGCCAGCTGGCAGAAACGTTAGCACGCCGGACGCTGCCATTACGTTCTGAGTTCAAATTCCGCCGAGTTCGACTTTGCCTTTCATCATTTCGGGGTCGATAAATTAAGTACCAGTTACACACTGGGATCGATGTAATTGACTTAATCCATTTGTCTGTCCTTGTTTGTCTCCTCTGTGTTTAGCCCCTTGTGTGTTGTAAATAAATATATATATTTCCAAACAGGATCTATCTCTGTTTGACCAGCAGTGTATGACATCTGATAGCCTGGTCAATCACATGATATATATATGTGTGTGTATGTGTGTATGTATATAATAAAGAACACCACTAGTTCGTGTTAGGGAAAGGTTAGTATTAAATGGCATTTGGCGTGACTAGTAATGTGTTGTGAGTAAACACCGTATTCGACACCGAACAATAAATTTTTCAGATGAAGTTGAAAGGAAAAATTTAATTATTTGTTTGTGCTTGATATCGCCAGCCATGTGTTGTAGAGACATCTGGTTAGACTCACCAGCAAATGGGAAAATGTTGAAGATTCACAAGTACATCAAGATGTGTGTGTGTGTGTGTGAGAGACCTGCATTTACATGAACATATGTGAACAAACAAATATATACATGTACACTCACATTTCATCATCGTCATCATCAGTTTGTGCTAGTTTTACATGTTGGATGGGTTGTCACAATCTGAATGAGTTTATTATTTTTTTTTTCATCTGGAGGTCAGAGGAGAGGTCTCAGACTTCCATTTCATTTTGGCATTAGTTATACATTTTGGTACCCTTACTAGTACCAGATTAATGTGTGTGTGTGTGTGTGTGTATAGATGTATGTGTAGGTGTGTATACACACATAGTCAAGACTATTGAAAAGGTTGCAAGACGCAACGAAAATTTTAGGAAAATAAAAAGACGAAATAAGTGGAAATTTTACCGGTGAGTGTGTTAAATAATAAGGTACTAAAAGAGAATGACTCTCCCCAGACACAACAAAATATGCTTCAACACACGAACTCATATAAAGAATCTTGCAAACCAAATCCAAAAACGACACATAGGTGCAGGAGTGGCTGTGTGGTAAGTAGCTTGCTTACCAACCACATGGTTCCGGGTTCAGTCCCACTGCGTGACATCTTGGGCAAGTGTCTTCTACTATAGCCTCGGGTCAACCAAAGCCTTGTGAGTGGATTTGGTAGATGGAAACTGAAAGAAGCCCGTCATATATATGTATATATATATATATGTTTGTGTGTCTGTGTTTGTCCCCCTAGCATTGCTTGACAACCGATGCTGGTGTGTTTACGTCCCCGTCACTTAGCAGTTCGGCAAAAGAGACCGATAGAATAAGTACTGGGCTTACAAAGAATAAGTCCTGGGGTCGATTTGCTCGACTAAAGGCGGTGCTCCAGCATGGCCACAGTCAAATGACTGAAACAAGTAAAAGAGTATATGTATATGTGAAAAGTATGGGCAAACATGCAAGTGTTCTATGCTTGTTTTACCATTATGGTTGTTTGGAGCCCCTGCAATAAGTATTCCCATTGTATTTTGATGCTTAACCACAATCACTCCTTAGGGAACACTTCATTGCTTTAAGATAGATAATTAGGTCCATGTGTGTGTGTGATCATTAATTTTCATGTTAATGTCTCTATGCTTGCATGGGTTGGGTAGCATTTGCTGAGGTGGATTTTTTTACAGCTGGAGCCCTTCCTGTCACCAACCCTTACCTGTTTCCTAATAAGGTAGTGTTTTCCCAGAAGACTGGAAATAAAAGATTAAGAGTGAACAAAGTATATTAACCCTTTAGCATTTAAACTGGCCATATCCGGCCAAAAGTATTCTGCCTGTTTTATGTTCAAACTGGCCAGATCTGGTCTCTCACACCAACCCTACAATATCGTTTTAAAAATTAACAGCTACCTCATCAAAATCTCATAGTTACAAGATAATGCGTGATTAGTTCAAAACAAAGTGGATTAAAAAGCATTAATTTTGGCAGAATAATGTGAACCCTAAAGGGTTAAAGCTTTGCATCAAAATATCAATTCATGTTTCAAGCACCAGATTAATCACAATAAAGTTTATTTTATCAAATTCTTTGTTATTTTCAAAATTCATTGAAACAAAATCAGTATATTTCAACAAAAATCTCACAACAGAAGGGCTAAGAATTGAATAAAATGTAATGTTACTTATAGAAAGTGATGTGAAATTCATGAAAGGAATTTAAAATAATTATATTTTCTTCCAGTTTAATAATTTAATTATAAATTTTTTAACATATGGCATATACAATTTATGAAAACTCTTTAACATCTGTTGAAAAAAAATGTTTTTTATTTAAAAAAAAAATAATGTTATTTTCATTTTCACAAATTCTTGCTGTTTCAACATTTCTCATAATATTTCAAAGAAGTATCATCCTTCAAGCCTTCTTTGACTGGCTTGTAGAACATTCTTCTTAAATATCATTGTCATCAATCCCTGGACATTACAGTCCCAGGTCTGAGGACTTATGGGGCTGGTAACATCGTTTTCATAGTGTATAAACAATTGAGACCACAACATTCCTCCTGGATGATATGACAGACCATTGCAGGATTATGCATTTACAGGCATACTCTTTTACTCGTTTCAGTCATTTGACTGTGGCCATGCTGGAGCACCACCTTTAGTCGAGCAAATCGACCCTGGGACTTATTCTTTGTAAGCCCAGTACTTATTCTATCGGTCTCTTTTGCCGAACCGCTAAGTGACGGGGATGTAAACACAATGCTAGGGGGACAAACACAGACACACAAACACACAAACACACACACACATACATATATATACATATATACGACAGGCTTCTTTCAGTTTCCGTCTACCAAATCCACTCAGAAGGCTTTGGTCGGCCCAGGGCTATAGCAGAAGACACTTGCCCAAGATGTCATGTAGTGGGACTGAATCCGGAACCATGTGGTTGGTAAGCAAGCTACTTACCACACAGCCACTCCTGCGCCTAAAGCAGTGTAAAATGAAGTGTTTTGCTCAAGAATACAATGCACCACCTGGTCCAGTAATTGAAACCGTGTGATCTTGCAATTACCAGTACAACACTCTAACCACTTGGCCATCTGCAGTCATTCTTCTTTAGTATGGACAACAATCAAGTGTTTCTCTATCCGTCTAACTATTTATATACCTATTCATATATTTGTGTTGTGTTTGTTTCAGATACTATGAATGGAAGAAGAGCGGCCAAACGAAACAGCCCTACTTCATCACACAGCAAACACATGATGTGAAACCCAGTATAAAAGTGGAAGCAGAGGACGTGAAAAAGGAAGATCTCTCCATGATTAAAAGTGAAGTTAAAACTGAAGTCAAGACTGAAATCAAAACTGAAGATGATGCAGAGAAGGAAACGAAAGAAAGTGTTTCTGGTAAAGAAATAACTTGACATGTTTTGACAGAATTTATTTCATACATCATCATTATCCTTTAAGGCCCTCATGCTTTCCGAAATCCGCCGAAACTACACCTGATTATATATACACTTTAGATGAGTTGTAGTGCACCTGAGCACTGTACACAATTATTATTATTATTATTATTATTATTATTATCCACCACCACTGCCACTACCCTCATCATCAACGCCACCACCACCACCACCACCATCATCATCTTCTTTTACTGCCCATTGTCCATGCTGCTTGGAGGCGCAATGGCCCAGTGGTTAGGGCAGCGGACTCGCGGTCATAGGATCGCGGTTTCGATTCCCAGACCGGGCGTTGTGAGTGTTTATTGAGCGAAAACACCTAAAAGCTCCACGAGGCTCCGGCAGGGGATGGTGGTGATCCCTGCTGTACTCTTTCACCACAACTTTCTCTCACTCTTACTTCCTGTTTCTGTTGTACCTGTATTTCAAGGGGCCGGCCTTGTCACTCTCTGTGTCACGCTGAATATCCCCGAGAACTACGTTAAGGGTGCACGTGTCTGTGGAGTGCTCAGCCGCTTACACGTTAATTTCACGAGCAGGCTGATCCGTTGATTCGGATCAACCGGAACCCTCGTCGTCGTAACCGACGGAGTGCTTCCACCATGCTGCTTATGAGTTGAATGGTTTGACAAGCTCGAATGGGTCTCAGGGCTACATCAAGCTGCATCAAGTGTCTGCTTTGGTATGGTTTCTATGGCTGAATGCCTCTTCTACTGCCAGTCATATTATTGTGAACCAGGCGCTTATTTTTGTGCCATCAGCACTAGTGAGGTTGTCCTGCAACGTGCAGGACTACGATCCCCTACAGGATGAGGGGGCCACACAGTAGAGGGAGAGAGCGATAGGAAGAAAGAGAGCGAGAAGCAGCTTTATGTTGTGGGGTGACTGGTTAAAGTATGAGAAAAGGAGCCAGGACAGAAGAGGTTTCTTGTTGTAGAGGGAGCTGCATGGCTATCGACATTCTAGAAGAGGGGGCAGGAGTGACCAGCCAAGGGCTGAAAAGAGATGATAATAGAGGGGGTGAGGGATCAAGATATGGAGGTGACCAGAAGTAAGTGGGAACAGAAGTTTATGAGGATATATGGGTAGAGTTTGCATTTGATTAGTGATGGGGGAACGGGGGTGGGGTGAGGAGATGAGTATTATGAATGAAGAACCAGTGTTGAAGGATGATAAGTGTCTGTAGGGAGAAGGTGGAGAAGAGTAGGTGATGAATGTAGTGATTGGTTGGTAAGAGGTGTAGGGGGTCAGCGATGTATTTGAGTTGGAGACAGTTAGGGGAGAGTAGGGGATGACTGGCAGTGCAGAAAGCAGTGAGGAGCAACAGAATAGTATAAATTACACAGCAGACATATGCACATGGCGTTACTGTATAGCACCAATTAATTTAGTCATTAATTAACTTTGTAGTCTGTTATTTCTAAAAAATATGCGTAATATATGTCTTTAATAAAATACATATTTGAGAAAGTATATTTTGTTAAAACAACACATTTAATGCATATGGCTTGTTGAAAAGCCTTGACCTCACAAAGTTCTTTATATCAGATCAAGGTTGTTGTTTTTCTATTTGCTCAGTCACTTAGTGTTAACGATGATAATGTTGATGATGATGATGGACTTTTTTGTATGATGTACAATCTTCCACATTTTTACTTAGTCACTCTGTCATAAACCTGGCTGTATCATCGAGAAGACTACAGGCATGGCTGTGTGGTTAAGAAGTTTCCACACAGTTTCCGTAGGAGTGGCTGTGTGGTAAGTAGCTTGCTAACCAACCACATGGTTCTGGGTTCAGTCCCACTGCGTGGCATCTTGGGCAAGTGTCTTCTACTATAGCCCCGGGCCGACCAATACCTTGTGAGTGGATTTGGTAGACGGAAACTGAAAGAAGCCTGTCGTATATATGTATGTATTTGTGTGTCTGTGTCTGTCCCCCTAGCATTGCTTGACAACCGATGCTGGTGTGTTTACGTCCCCCGTCATTTAGCGGTTCGGCAAAAGAGACCGATAGAATAAATACTGGGCTTACAAAGAATAAGTCCCGGGGTCGATTTGCTCGACTAAAGGCAGTGCTCCAGCATGGCCGCAGTCAAAATGACTGAAACAAGTAAAAGAGTAAAAAAAGAGAGAGTGTTGGCTGGCTCAGGACTATTGTAGGAAACCCTTGTACCAAAGGCCCACAGAAATTGGACCCAAAACCAAGAGGTTACCATGCAAACTTCTTAACTTATTCCTAATTATACTTCTGTTCTTCTCTGAAATTAAAACAAGACAAACCATGTAAATGTTCTGTTTCATAGCAATATAAGCATGTCTTGTTGTTTGCCACTTGACAGGAACGGCATTCCTCTATAATTGAATGAGGTGAACTGCATGGATCTGTACTATTGTCAAAGTTGACCTGTATTTAATATTAGTCTATCATCGAAGGTTGTTGGCAAATTGGCAGACACTGCAGAATGCCACGGCTAAAAACCTTGTAGTGTTTATCTCTCTCTCTCCCTCTCTCTGTTCCTCTCTCTCTTCCTCTCCATAAGTGGTTTAGGCTCATCTTGCTCCAGGGTTAATTAACTTTGTCTTTCATCCTGCTGAAGGTTGATGGAATGAGAACCAGTAATGTGTTGATTGATTTAAATAAATGCCAACTTTGAGAGAGAGTATATGTGTGTGTGTGTGCGCGCACACACACACACACACATAACTCTACTAGACACATATACAGACATGCATGCGCATTCGCACACACACACACAACTCTTATCACAACTGTCTGACAACTGGTCACCTAAAACCTTGAATAACAGTTTGTGAAGTTTTTTTGGATTTAATAAAACAGTATATCTATCTACCTGTCTGTCTGTCTCTGTTTTCCATCCTGGTATAAGTTGGATGATTTGACAGGATCTGGCAAGGCTGGGAGTTGTACAAGACTCTAGTGTCAGTTTTAGCTTGGTCTCTACGGCTGAATGCCCTACCTGATGCCAACCACTTTACAGAAGCAAAGTGGCTGAGTTCCTTTCAAGCATTGAGCCTCAGGGAGGCAAAGTGGCTGAGTTCGTTTTGAGTGTTGGGCCTCAGCGAGACAAAGTGGCTGAGTTCGTTTTGAGTGTTGGGCCTCAGCGAGACAAAGTGGCTGAGTTCGTTTTGAGTGTTGGGCCTCAGCGAGACAAAGTGGCTGAGTTCGTTTTGAGTGTTGGGCCTCAGCGAGACAAAGTGGCTGAGTTCGTTTTGAGTGTTGGGCCTCAGCGAGACAAAGTGGCTGAGTTCGTTTTGAGTGTTGGGCCTCAGCGAGACAAAGTGGCTGAGTTCGTTTTGAGTGTTGGGCCTCAGCGAGACAAAGTGGCTGAGTTCGTTTTGAGTGTTGGGCCTCAGCGAGACAAAGTGGCTGAGTTCGTTTTGAGTGTTGGGCCTCAGCGAGACAAAGTGGCTGAGTTCGTTTTGAGTGTTGGGCCTCAGCGAGACAAAGTGGCTGAGTTCGTTTTGAGTGTTGGGCCTCAGCGAGACAAAGTGGCTGAGTTCGTTTTGAGTGTTGGGCCTCAGCGAGACAAAGTGGCTGAGTTCGTTTTGAGTGTTGGGCCTCAGCGAGACAAAGTGGCTGAGTTCCTTTTGAGTGTTGGGCCTCAGCGAGACAAAGTGGCTGAGTTCCTTTTGAGTGTTGGGCCTCAGCGAGACAAAGTGGCTGAGTTCCTTTTGAGTGTTGGGCCTCAGCGAGACAAAGTGGCTGAGTTCGTTTTGAGTGTTGGGCCTCAGCGAGACAAAGTGGCTGAGTTCGTTTTGAGTGTTGGGCCTCAGCGAGACAAGTGGCTGAGTTCCTTTTGAGTGTTGGGCCTCAGCGAGACAAAGTGGCTGAGTTCGTTTTGAGTTTTGGGCCTCAGCGAGACAAAGTGGCTGAGTTCGTTTTGAGTGTTGGGCCTCAGCGAGACAAAGTGGCTGAGTTGGTTTTGAGTGTTGGGCCTCAGCGAGACAAAGTGGCTGAGTTGGTTTTGAGTGTTGGGCCTCAGCGAGACAAAGTGGCTGAGTTCGTTTTGAGTGTTGGGCCTCAGCGAGACAAAGTGGCTGAGTTCGTTTTGAGTGTTGGGCCTCAGCGAGACAAAGTGGCTGAGTTCGTTTTGAGTGTTGGGCCTCAGCGAGACAAAGTGGCTGAGTTCGTTTTGAGTGTTGGGCCTCAGCGAGACAAAGTGGCTGAGTTCCTTTTGAGTGTTTGGCATCACGGAGACAAAGTGGCTGAGTTCGTTTTGAGTGTTGGGCCTCAGCGAGACAAAGTGGCTGAGTTCGTTTTGAGTGTTGGGCCTCAGCGAGACAAAGTGGCTGAGTTCGTTTTGAGTGTTGGGCCTCAGCGAGACAAAGTGGCTGAGTTCGTTTTGAGTGTTGGGCCTCAGCGAGACAAAGTGGCTGAGTTCGTTTTGAGTGTTGGGCCTCAGCGAGACAAAGTGGCTGAGTTCGTTTTGAGTGTTGGGCCTCAGCGAGACAAAGTGGCTGAGTTCGTTTTGAGTGTTGGGCCTCAGCGAGACAAAGTGGCTGAGTTCGTTTTGAGTGTTGGGCCTCAGCGAGACAAAGTGGCTGAGTTCGTTTTGAGTGTTGGGCCTCAGCGAGACAAAGTGGCTGAGTTCGTTTTGAGTGTTGGGCCTCAGCGAGACAAAGTGGCTGAGTTCGTTTTGAGTGTTGGGCCTCAGCGAGACAAAGTGGCTGAGTTCGTTTTGAGTGTTGGGCCTCAGCGAGACAAAGGGCTGAGTTCGTTTTGAGTGTTGGGCCTCAGCGAGACAAAGTGGCTGAGTTCGTTTTGAGTGTTGGGCCTCAGCGAGACAAAGTGGCTGAGTTCGTTTTGAGTGTTGGGCCTCAGCGAGACAAAGTGGCTGAGTTCGTTTTGAGTGTTGGGCCTCAGCGAGACAAAGTGGCTGAGTTCGTTTTGAGTGTTGGGCCTCAGCGAGACAAAGTGGCTGAGTTCGTTTTGAGTGTTGGGCCTCAGCGAGACAAAGTGGCTGAGTTCGTTTTGAGTGTTGGGCCTCAGCGAGACAAGTGGCTGAGTTCGTTTTGAGTGTTGGGCCTCAGCGAGACAAAGTGGCTGAGTTCGTTTTGAGTGTTGGGCCTCAGCGAGACAAAGTGGCTGAGTTCGTTTTGAGTGTTGGGCCTCAGCGAGACAAAGTGGCTGAGTTCGTTTTGAGTGTTGGGCCTCAGCGAGACAAAGTGGCTGAGTTCGTTTTGAGTGTTGGGCCTCAGCGAGACAAAGTGGCTGAGTTCGTTTTGAGTGTTGGGCCTCAGCGAGACAAAGTGGCTGAGTTCCTTTTGAGTGTTTGGCATCAGCGAGACAAAGTGGCTGAGTTCGTTTTGAGTGTTGGGCCTCAGCGAGACAAAGTGGCTGAGTTCGTTTTGAGTGTTGGGCCTCAGCGAGACAAAGTGGCTGAGTTCGTTTTGAGTGTTGGGCCTCAGCGAGACAAAGTGGCTGAGTTCCTTTCAAGCATTGAGCCTCAGGGAGGCAAAGTGGCTGAGTTCGTTTTGAGTGTTGGGCCTCAGCGAGACAAAGTGGCTGAGTTCGTTTTGAGTGTTGGGCCTCAGCGAGACAAAGTGGCTGAGTTCGTTTTGAGTGTTTGGCATCAGCGAGACAAAGTGGCTGAGTTCGTTTTGAGTGTTGGGCCTCAGCGAGACAAAGTGGCTGAGTTCGTTTTGAGTGTTGGCCTCAGCGAGACAAAGTGGCTGAGTTCGTTTTGAGTGTTGGGCCTCAGCGAGACAAAGTGGCTGAGTTCGTTTTGAGTGTTGGCCTCAGCGAGACAAAGTGGCTGAGTTCGTTTTGAGTGTTGGCCTCAGCGAGACAAAGTGGCTGAGTTCGTTTTGAGTGTTGGGCCTCAGCGAGACAAAGTGGCTGAGTTCGTTTTGAGTGTTGGGCCTCAGCGAGACAAAGTGGCTGAGTTCGTTTTGAGTGTTGGGCCTCAGCGAGACAAAGTGGCTGAGTTCGTTTTGAGTGTTGGGCCTCAGGGAGACAATGACCAAGGCCTTTGGCATTATGTTGTGGCAGATACTGATGTCACGCAAATGGCACACATGCCAGTGGCATGTAAAAGCACCCATTACACTTTTGGAGTGGTTGGCCTTAGGAAGGGCATTCAGCTGTAGAAAACCATGAGAAATCAGATTGGAGTCTGGTGCAGCCTTCTAGCTTACCAGTCATGGTCGAACCTTGTAACCCATGCCAGTATGGACAACAGACATTAAATGATGGTGATTTTATATACTTATATATATTTATGGCTACTGTGCGCATGGCACATAAAAAGCACCCACTACACTCTCAAAGTGGTTGGCATTAGGAAGGGCATCTGGCTGTAGAAAATCTGACTTGACAGACTCTATCTGACCCATGCAAGCATGGAAAGTTGGACATCAAAGCAATGGTCATATATACTTGATGCTGTCCTACTTTACTCTAAGCTTTCATCATCTGGGACAAAGCCACCTCGGTCTCAGTTGAGGAGGGAGCAGTATTGTCTTGCAGGTTACTTGGTGACCTCACTAGTGCTGGTGCCATGGAAGTGGTTGGCATCAGGAAGAGCATCCTGTCGTAGAAACCATTCTAAAGCAGACACTCTTCTGGCTCAACAGTTCTTGTGAAGCTGGTCAGAGCATGGCAGCATTGGAAGAAAGATGTTAAACGACGATGATGATAATGATATAGCCATTGGAACTGTGACAAAAACCAGAACTAAATAAATAATTCAGTGTGACTGTGTCAGACAATCAGTTGCTGGTCGTGTCATGTTGACAGTGTGTCTGCACCAATCAGTTTGATGATCCTCGACTAATGAATAATTAGACTAACAGCAATTGATTGAAATGAATATTGTATGATGTCTTTTAGCAGAGGGAATACAAGAACAGCAGTCTGGTCACAGAACTCTGATTCCATTACATCTGTTGTTGATGTTTAATTCCTATTCTATATTCAGTATTATATAACACCCTGATATGTAGTAGTAGTAGTAATAGTAGTAGTAACTGTTGTTTAGTGACCAGGTCTTATTGGCCCCTGAAGGTCATTATATCAGAAAGGTCAAATGGTCAAGTTAGCTGGAATACCTTTGATCTTAGGTTTGCTGGATTGGAACTGTCGCTGTATGAACCAGTGTACAGTTGTTATGCTTGCTAGAAATAGCAGCCAATGTGCCCTTAATTTGTCTTTTATATCTTTTACTTGTTTTAGTTATTGGATTGTAGCCGTGTTGGGACTTTTTAAGTATGGTGCTTATTCTATCAATCTCTTTTTGCCATACTGCTAAGTTACAGGAAAGTAAAAGAAAAAGACCAACACCAGTTGTCAAGCAGAGGTGGTAATATCTCACACACACTCATATATACAAGCTGTCCATATATGATCATGCTTCACCACCTTGTCCCATGTCTTCCTGGGTCTAGATCAGCACTTCCTTACACAGCTGTCCTCATCTATATGCATCACATGACCATACCAGTGCAGTCATCTCTCTTGCACTCCAAGATGCTTACACTGTTGCACATGCACACTGCCTTTGCACATCCAGCAAAGCATACTGGCCTCACACACACATGCTTATATATCATCATCATCATCATCATCATTTAGCGTCCGCTTTCCATGCCAGCATGGGTTGGACGGTTCAACTGGGTCTGGGAAGCCAGAAGGCTGCATCAGGCCCAGTCTGATCTGGCAATGTTTCTACAGCTGGATGCCCTTCCTAACGCCAACCACTCTGTGAGTGTAGTGGGTGCTTTTTTACGTGCCATATATATATATATATATATAATAGGCTCAGGAGTGGCTGTGTGGTAAGTAGCTTGCTTACCAACCGCATGGTTCCGGGTTCAGTCCCACTGCGTGGCACCTTGGGCAAGTGTCTTCTACTATAGCCCCGGGTCGACCAAAGCCTTGTGAGTGGATTTGGTAGACGGAAACTGAAAGAAGCCCGTCGTATATATGTATATATATATATATATATAATATATATATATATATATATATATATATATATATATATATATATGTGTGTGTTTGTGTGTCTGTGTTTGTCCCCCTAGCATTGCTTGACAACCGATGCTGGTGTGTTTATGTCCCCGTCACTTAGCGGTTCGGCAAAAGAGACCGATAGAATAAGTACTGGGCTTACAAAGAATAAGTCCCGGGGTCGAGTTGCTCGACTAAAGGCGGTGCTCCAGCATGGCCGCAGTCAAATGACTGAAACAAGTAAAAGAGTATATGCGCCGTGCACGTGCATGCGATTTTTGTGTACTATTGTCTTAACATCACATGATGGTTATGTATAGGCATTGTTGTCATACAAGTGAGCTTTTCTAAATTTCTGTGAGAAAAACCTGTCTAGCCACGGGAAAATATTACCTTGACTGGAAGGTTGGCAACAGGTGGGGCATCCAGCCGTAGAAAATCTGTCTCAACAAACTGCATCCATCTCATGCAAGTATGGGAAATAGACGTCAGATGATGACGATGATGGTATTGTAATTGATGCATTTAGTTTTATGCATCATTGTGTTAGGCACGTTTCTCGAATTGGCACAAGGCCATGGAATCATATTTAACATGGCTAATGTTATAAGTTTGGATAAATTCCACTGCAAGAGATGCCTTACCATTCATTACTGACATAAACAAATAAGCAAAGTGGTTTGTGTGTGTATGTGTGTACATTTGTGTATATATATGTGTGTGTGTGTGTGTGTGTGTGTTTATATATATGCATGTATGTACAATATATATATATATATGTATGTATGTGTATCGTAAGTGTATGTGTGTACATTTGTATATATGTGTGTGTGTGTGTTTATATATATGCATGTATGTACAATTTACATATACTTATATATATATATATATAATATATATATATATATATATATATATATATATATATATATATGTATGTATGTATGTGCATCATGTGTATGTATGTACATTTGTGTAGTATGTGTGTGTGTGTTTATATATATGCCTGTTTGCGCAATTTACATATACTTATATATGTGTGTGTATCCTATGCAGTGTAGACTAACGAAATAATAAAAACAATTCAAGTCAAATACATTAAAAATAAACATTTACTTCACTGATAGAATGTATGTTTATTTTGATGTATATACCACGAATTGCATTATTATTTTTAGCCAGTCGACACAACATCATGTTCAATTATCTCCCTCACATTAAACTTTTGTTTATTGAACCCTTTAATAGAGTCTTGTTACATTTTGAGAAATAATATATCATCGCCATCATCATCATTGTTTAATGTCTGCATGCTATGCTGTCAAGAGTTGAATGGGCCATTCCTGTTCTAGACAGATATGGTGATTCCATCTTGCTTATGAATTTCCCTTTAGGATTGGTGGTTGGTTTCTATGGCTGGATGCCCTTTTTAATACCAACTGTTTTATAGTGTGTCGGGTGCAACTTTTTTTTTATGGTACTAGCACTTGAATAGCTGTTATGTCTATAACAAAACTAAAGACAACCATATATATATATCATCATCATCATCGTTTAACATCCGTTTTCCATGCTAGCATGGGTTGGACGGTTTTGACTGAGGGCTGGCAACCAGATGGCTGCACCAGGCTCCAGTCTTGATCTGGCAGAGTTTCTACAGCTGGATGCCCTTCCTAACGCCAACCACTCTGAGAGTGTAGTAGGTGCTTTTTAAGTGCCACCTGCACGAGGGCCAGTCAGGCAGTACTGGCAATGACCTCGCTCAGATCTTTTTACACGTGCCACCGACACAGGTGCCAGTGAAGCGACGTTGGTAACGATCACGCTCGAATGGTGCCCCTTTTATGTGCCACGGGTACAGAAACCAATATATATATATACACACACACACACACACAATGGGCTTGTATGCGTATGTTAAAATGATAAGAATAAAGTTTCTGAAAGGGATACAAATAAAGAAACTCAAAGGGGTTGCTTTGATCTACTGGTAGAACATCTGTCACGGTTACAGAAGACATGGGTTCAAGTCTCACCAGCAGCCTTTGACTTTTTTTGCATCCAAAAGGGCTTTTTTGACACAATATTTATACGGTAGTTTTTATGGCTAAATGTTCTTCATGTCCCATTCTTTCCAAAACAGAATTATTTCATATTTTTGCAAAGTTTCTAGATTCTTATGTTGTCAGCAATGTATATTTTAATGTATGTGTGTATATGTAATACACACATACATTAAAATTTTGTTTTCTGTTTTTCAGATGAAAAACCCAGCAAGCCCCTCATGAAGATGGCTGGAGTCTTTGATATCTGTAGATCAAAAGATGTACGTTTGTATTCTTTTTAAAATTTATTTCACCACCAATCACTAAAACATCAGTCTTGTTCTTGTGTCAGTCATTGAGCTGCAGGCAACAAGCACATTTTTTTTCCTCTTCTTGAGTTGCAGGACTCAAAAGGCCACTCACCTGGTTTCCATGGTGAATAAGTGATTGAGACCACTACATTCTAATCACATGTCCACAGCACAAGTGTGTGTGTGTGTGTGTGTTGGTATCTACTTATCACAACGTCTGCTGTTACATTGTGAGTTCAAATTCCGTCGAGGTCGACTTTGCCTTTCATCCTTTCAGGGGTCGATAAATTAAGTACCAGTTACGCACTGGGGTCGATATAATCGACTTAATACCTATGTCTGTCCTTGTTTGTCCCCTTGTGGGTAATAAAGAAATAGGTATCTACTTGTCTTGACATCATGGGATAGTTTATAAAGCAGAGTCCATCATTTCTAATCTTCCATGAAAACAGTTCTGGTCATGGGGGAAATATTATCTGAATTAGCAACACAAAGGTCATCTGGCTGTAGAAAATCTTCCTGGAAGAATTCTGTTTGACCCATGCAAGCACGGGAAAAGGGAACATTATGATTATATATCCTATATATATATATACACACACACACACACACAATGGGCTTGTATGCGGATGTTAAAATGATAAGAATAAAATTTCTGAAAGGGATACAAATAAAGAAACTCAAAGGGTTGCTTTGTTCCACTGGTAGAACATCTGTCACGGTTACAGAAGACATGGGTTCAAGTCTCACCAGCAGCCTTTGACTGTTTTGCATCCCAAAGGGTTTTTTGACACAATATTTATACGGTATTTTTTATGGCTAAATAACTTGACTGGGCGTTGTGTGTGTGTGTGTGTGTGTGTTAGGGGTCGTGGGGTTTGTAAAACAGCAACTTGTATAGCCGCTTTGTTTTGTTTTTATCTTTTATCTATTTACTTCCGTTTATTTTCCAGGACAAAGACCAGGACCTCTATAGCTACACTGTAGTTACGGTGCCTGCATCTGCTGCCACAGCAGATATCCACCACAGAATGCCGGTAAATATTTGGTGTTTCATTTATTATTATTTACTAGCAGTATCACCCGGCGTTGCTCGGGTTTGTTTCGACCCTTTAGAACTGGAATTTTTGAAAAGTAAAAATTATGCATTATGTAGCTTGTTATTCTCTTTAAGTGAACATTTTTCCGGTTGAAATACACCACAAAATGGCAACACAGCAGTAAAAAAATAATTGTAAAAAATAGGGATTTTCATAGAAAAAAAAGCACCTTTTTGATGTAAATAATTTTTGGTTTTAACATGGTCCGATTTGAATTTTTTCTATGGAAGGAAGAGCAAGCCTTCTTCTATCATACTCTCAATTTTGGTGATCTTGCGCCGCAGTGTCTTGGAGGAGATAGTGTTAGTTGAAGACTACCAAACCTGCCATACGCAGACAACTTCAGCTTTATATATAGAGAGATTATTAAGAAGACAGCAAGCTGGCAGAACTGTTAGCACACCAGGCAAAATGCTTAGTGGTGTTTCTTTCCATCTTTACATTCTGGGTTCAAATTCCACCAAGGTCGACTTGACCTTTCATCCTTTCAAGGTTGATAAACTAAGTACCAGTAGTGTACAGGGGTTGATGTAATCGACTTACTCCCTTTCCTGAAATTGCTGTGCCAAAATTTGGAATCATCATCATCATTATTATTATTATTATTATTATAGGACTTGTACCTTTAGTAGAAAGGATTATCATTATTATTATTATTAAAGATGGTGATCTGGAGAATTGTCCTGCGAAATGCTTAGTGGCATTTCGTCTGTCTTTATGTTCTGAGTTCAAATTCCACCAAAGTCAACTAAACCCATCTCCCCAATAATTTCAGCCCTTGTCCCTATAGTAGGAAGAATTGACTGTGCCTTTGATCCCTTTCTGGATCAGTAAGTACCAGTTGAGCACTGGTCAATATATCCGACTAGCCACCCCCAACCCCTCAAGGTGCCTCTATGGCACAGAGTTATTACTATGGTTGCTCTTTTATTTGTTTCAGTCATTAACCATGGCCATGCTGGGGTACTACCTTGGGCTTTTTTTTTTTTCTAAGTCGGTTTTGCCAAACTGCTAAGTTACAAGGATATAAAGAAACATGTATACCCACACACATACATATTTATAAACATGTATAGGGCTGGCCAAAAGTCACCAGACAGTAAATCAAAGCCATTTAATTCCAAGATTAAAAAAAAATAATTTTTATATGAGACTTCGCTAATAAATAGACAAATGCAGAAAAAAAAAATGATTTTAACTCACAGCATTCAATTATTAAACATTCATAATTGGAATGAATAAATAAAACTGAATATTAAGTATTTATGGAAATTTGATTTACTGTCGGGTGACTTTTGGCCAACCCTGTACACACACACACGATGTTTCCCCTCTACCAAATTTGCTCAAGAGACATTAGTTATCCTGGGGTTATAGAAGACACTTTCTTTAAGATGGACCAAACCCAAAACCGTGTGGTTCCAAAGTGAGCTTCTTAATCACACGACCATGCCTGCTCCCATATATTATTGTTAACCCTTTTTTTCCCCCTTTTTTTAGTCAACAGGGAAAGTAATGGCCTTAGGGTCCCCTGAGACTTGTCGAAGGGAGAAAGTATCCTGAAACCAGAGAATTAGCTTGAATGCTTGCAACAGTGTAGACTCCGAGAGTTGTCTCCCTTTACTGATTTTATTAACATAATATTAAGTCATTGACCTGTTCTCTTTCCATCAACATAGACTGTATTTGATGGCGTAGAAGATGACGCCCTTTTTTCCACCCCACCAAAAAATGTCTCAAAAACTCCACTCTGGACCCTGTGTGAGAAATTGGATCTACCATAAGTTTTATTTAGTACATGAATACACTGCTGAAATTGGGGGACATCTAATATTCCCGTGGGTTTTTTATTCCATCAAATACATTTCTTCCCAACCATATGGTCTTGGGTTCTGTTCTGTGACAGATTTCCCCTGCATTTTATCATGGGGGAAAACATTCTCGCTTAACCCTCCTATTCTCTATCAAATGTGATGCTTTATTTCCATTATTTTGAATTAATTTGATTGTTTATTTTTAGAATGACATTGTAAGGTAAGTGTGAGAGGCTGGATCTGGCCAGTTTGAACATAAAACGGGTAGAATATTCGGGCCAGATACCACCATTTTCACTGCTAATGTGTTAAGACAAAAAAGGTAGACGGAAACTGAAAGAAGCCCGTCGTGTGTATGTATGTATATATATATATATATATGTGTGTGTGTGTCCCTAGCATTGCTTGACAACCGATGCTGGTGTGTTTATGTCCCCATCACTTAGCGGTTCGGCAAAAGAAACCAATAGAATAAGTACTGGGCTTACAAAGAATAAGTCCCGGGGTCAAGTTGCACGACTAA
Organism: Octopus sinensis; assembly: GCF_006345805.1. NCBI lineage: Eukaryota > Metazoa > Mollusca > Cephalopoda > Octopoda > Octopodidae > Octopus > Octopus sinensis. Next base: position 10,996,325 of record NC_043017.1, on the reverse strand, counting down.
AGGCGGTGCTCCAGCATGGCCGCAGTCAAATGACTGAAACAAGTAAAAGAGAAAGAGAGAATCAGTTCCGAGTGCCCTCCATTAGACAAACGCAGTGGAAAGCCTTTGCATGTTCAAATACTCCTCAAACATATTTGAACTGGTTTTAAACCTGCACAATTTCCATAGGTATTATTCTTTCACACACACACAGCACAGCACCAAGAATACTTCTCTGTGAATATTACTGGAGTACTTTTCTATAATTTGAGGTCTAAGAGAAATCTGTTTTTTTATTACTGATGGCAGAGGTGATGATGAAAGATACACGCTGCTGACATCTTAAGAATTTATAAACTTTTGAGAGAATGCGAAATAATGGATCTGAAAGCACAATTTCAGCCCAACATTTACTTGTTATTATTTATAGCTTTATGTGCTTCGAGATCCACTGTTCCAAACATTACTTATTTATTTATATCACACTCTTATAGGCTATTCTCAGTACCGAGGAAGATGTTGAACAATGGCTGGATTTTGGAGCCGTTCCAATTAAAGACGTAAGTTTTCTGACCATATTCTTCTTTACTCTTAATTTCAGTCTTTTAGTTGCAACACTTTGCATCGGTGTAAATAATAATAAACATGATTTTTTTTTTTCTGTAATATAGACGCAGGAGTGGCTGTGTGGTAAGTAGCTTGCTTACCAACCACATGGTTCCAGGTTCAGTCCCACTGCGTGGCACCTTCTACTATAGCCTTGGGCCGACCAAAGCCTTCTGAGTGGATTTGGTAGATGGAAACTGAAAGAAGCCCATCATATATATGTATGTGTATATGTTTGTGTGTGTGTGTGTGTGTGTGTTTGTCCCCTCAATATTGCTTGACAACCGATGCTGGTGTGTTTACGTCTCTGTAACCTAGCGGTTCGGCTAAAGAGAACCGACAGAATAAGTACTAGGCTTGCAAAGAATAAGTCCTGGGGTCGATTTGCACAACTGAAGGTGGTGCTCCAGCATGGCTGCAGTCAAATGACTGAAACAAGTAAAAGAGTATGTGAAATTCAAGCCTGTGTTCACACCTGCTGGAAATATAAAATTCAGAATGATCTTCTGGCTCACCTGAAGATTGCAGTGGCATGAAACTAGAGTTGCAAGACAAACTCACATATTTACTTTCAATAAAATGTGTGTGTGCGCACAGGCATGGCTGTGTGGTAAGAACCATAAGGTTCTGGGTTCAGTCCCACAGCATGACAACTGTCTTCTACTACAACCCAGGTCAAACAAAAATTTGTGTGTGGGTAGATATTCTCTTTACTGTTTTACTTGTTTCAGTCATTTGACTGTGGCCATGCTGGAGCACCACCTTCTTAGTCGAGCAAATCGACCCCAGAACTTATTCTTTGTAAGCCTAGTACTTATTCTGTCGGTCTCTTTTGCCGAACCGCTAAGTTACGGGGACGTAAACACACCAGCATTGGTTGTCAAGCGATGTTGGGGGGACAGACACACAAACATATACACATGCATATATACGACGGGCTTCTTTCAGTTTCCGTCTATCAAGTCCACTCACAAGGCTTTGGTCGGCCCGAGGCTATAGTAGAAGACTCTTGCCCAAGGTGCCACGCAGTGGGACTGAACCCGGAACCATGTGGTTCGTAAGCAAGCTACTTACTACACAGCCACTCCTACGCCTATATATAATACATACACACACACTCTTTTAGACTATCATTCATACATAGACCAATTTTTTACAGAATTATCCGCTTGGTTGGATGAAAAAAAAACCTTTTTTTTTTTTGTAATATTTGAAATTCAAAACCTTTTCCCTGTGTTCTGTGTATGCACCTGATGGAAATTTGAAATTTTGGTTCATTTCATCCAATTTATAAATAGTTGAATTTCTTTAGAATCTTTCAGTTTTTTTGCACCAAAACATGCTGAATATCTTTTATGAGATTCTGGATTTGTTGGAACAAATAATTTTCTAAATTTGTAATGAGATATTTTTTTTTCCCCTCCACTGAACAAACCTGTTAGGAATTTGGAATTTTGCATCATTCCATTCAATTTCATGTCAAAATTTCTGGAGAATTATTTTCTTGACTGCACTAAAACTTGCAGAAATAGCTTCAAAAATTCTGCACATGATTACCAAAGTACATACTATTAAATGTATTGAAATACTTACCACTTAAACTGATGTAGCCTTGGGCAAGTATCTTCAAATATAACACTTGTGGACATGCTTACAAAATAAAAAAACAACACCCATGACTTTCGGAAACCTTTTTCCGTTCTCAGAATTACTGAAGCATGGATAAACTACCTGCTTCAGTTATTAGCTGTAAAGAGTCTACGGCCTTCAAAACTGCCATACTTCCTGAAATTCATTAGCAGTACACCTGATGCCCCCGCCCCAACACTTTTTTTTTTTAAAGGACTCATTCACTGTTTACTTCCTGTGCATTATTCTCTGTAGCTGGTGGCACATAAGCAGCACCCACTACACTCTCAGAGTGGTTGGCGTTAGGAAGGGCATCCAGCTGTAGAAACTCTGCCAGATCAAGACTGGAGCCTAGTACAGCCATCTGGTTCGCCAGCCCTCAGTCAAACTCGTCCAACCCATGCTAGCATGGAGAGCGGACGTTAAACGATGATGATGACTTTTCATGCACTTTTGGCTGCTTTTTTTCATGAATTATATTGGGCCTGAGCACCGTACTCAATAAGTTCATTATTAGCATTATTATATATGTGTGTTTGTGCCAAAGCGTCTGTAATTATCATAAAATTGTTTCTTTGTAACAGGCTGTGAAGTTGATCAAGCCACAGGAGTGCATTCATCTCTACCCTGTGTCCACTGTCGTCAATAACTCCCGCAACAACAGCCCTGAATGTGTTAAGCCACTGGACATGAAGTGAGTACCAACAACTTTCCTATATTTCAGTATCTGGAATGGTTAAAGCAGCGAGCGGGCAGAAACATTAGCACACCAGGCGAAATACTTAGCATCTGTCTTTACATTTTTTGGTAGGATTTTTACAGCTGGATGCCCTTCCCAACATCAACTACTCAGCAGAGTGGACTTAGTGCTTTTTATGTGGCACAAGCACAGGCGAGGTCAATCTTATAATAATGAAATTATTGTATATAGTGCTCAGGTGCACCACAACTTGTCAGAAAGTGCATATAAAGTATATGCAGTAATGTAAAAATGTCTGGAAAGCGAACAATGTACGAGTCAGATACATGCTTGTGTGTGTATGGAGGGGAGAAAATCAGGTGTAGTGTTAGCGATAAAGATTTTACAGCTGGATGCCCTTCTGAACACCAGCCACTTTATAGTGTGGACTGGGTGCTTTTAAGTGGCACCTGCACTTATTATAAAAGGTCAAATTCCGCCGAGGTCAACTTTGCCTTTCATCCTTTCGGGTCAATAAATTGAGTACCAGTTGCATACTAATCGACTGCCCCCCCTCCTTCCCCCAAATTTCAGGCCTTCTGCCTAGAGTAGGAAAAAAAAAAAAGAGTATCTGAAATGATTGAAATGAGATTTTGTTGAAGCAATTCTAATTTCTTGGATATTGCTATAAGAAGAAACATTTTTCACTGATTGAGAAGTTTACTTCCCAATCTCATGGCTTCGAGTTCAATCCCACCTTAGGCAGGTGTCTTTACCTTTAAACCCTGGGACAATTAAAGCTTTGTGAGTGGCATTGGTAAGAAAAAACTGAAAGAAGCCCATCATATATACTAGCAGAAATACCCGCTATTGCCTGGGTTAAAGAAAATAACGAAATTTTGAAATGAAGTATTTCGCCTGATGTGCTAACAATTCTGTCAGCTTGATAAATAATAATGACAGTAGTAGTGGTGGTGGTGGTGGCATTAGTAGTATTAGTGACAGAACTTTTAGTTGTCATGATGATAATAGTAAAGTAGAAATGGTAGTGATAGTAGTTATGCATGAAGCAGACCTGTTGGCATTGGAAAATGTTTACAGAAATGAACCTGTATGTACAAATACACAAATAGAAAACTGGAGAGCAATATAAAAAATGAAGTACCTTTAGAAATTCTTTTTTTATCAGAAACCATCACAACTGTAATGATGTATACATACGTGTGTGTGTGTGTGTGTGTGTGTGTAACTAGCTGGTTACTTAGTTACTATGTCAGAACAGCAGACACAGGAAGTTGACATTGACAAAATCCAAAGGTTTGACCATGCCTAGAAGACACACACTCTCGAGAGTTTCTTTCTTTCTTTTTTTTTTTCTGTCTTGCAAATTACTTGGTGACCCTGTCAGTGTAGGTGCCACTTAAAAGCACCCAGTCCACACTGTAAGGTGGCTGGTGTTCAGAAGGGCATCCAGCTGTAAAAACTTTACCAAGATTGACCTCGCCTGTGCTTGTGCCACATAAAAAGCACTAAGTCCACTCTGCTGAGTGGTTGGTGTTAGGAAGGGCATCCAGCTGTAAAAATCCTGCCAAAACAGATACAGAAGACTGGTGCAAGCTTCGGCCTGGCCGGCTCTTGTGAAACCATTCCATCCATGCCAGCATGGAAGGGAGACATTAAATGATGATGATCACACACACACACCATCATTTAACATTGTGTGTATATGCACACATGCCCACGTGTGTATATATACATGCACACACACAGGGATGTATATGTGCGTATATATACATGTACATGTATATATATATATACATGTGCATATGTGTATATATACACACACGTGTGTGTGTGTGTGTGTGCATGCGTTTACATATATGTGTATGAATACACACATGTACACACAAGGCCCTTTCAGCAGCTGTCTACCACTTCCACTCACAATGTTCTAATCAGCCCAGAGCAGTAAAAGACACTTAGCCAAAGTACCATGCAGTGGAACTGAACCAAAAGCCATGTGGTTGAGAGAGAGAAACTGCTTAACCACTCAGCTATGCCTGTTGCATGTCTTAAATATATTTTCTTTTTTCTCTTCAGGAAACCAAAATCTGCCCTGGAGGCTTGGTTGAAGAAGATACCAAAGAAAGAACCAGCAAACGTCATAAAGAAGGAACCAAAAGAAGAAGAGGAGGAGGAGGATGATGATGAGAGTGAAACACCAGCAAAGAAAATCAAACAAGAGGAATAAAAGCAGAAGGGTGCAGAAGAGATGGGGGGGGGGGCGAATTTTGGTTACGAATCTTGAAAGTTCAAGGGCAAACAATAGAGATGTTCATTACGTAGTATTAGACCCAACATGTGGAATTCGTTTCAATAATAATAATAATATTCTATGTCAGCTGACAAATGGGATATTGAAAAGAAAAAGAAGAAAATAAAATGATTCTTACAGCAAACACTAGATTGATTTTAGATATTCAGTGTTATATATATATAAAGTATGTGGGAATTTTTTTAGATATCAAACATGTAGGTTCCTTAAAAAAAAAAAAAAAGTATAATATAATATACTGTGTTAGATGTGAGACATGTGGAGGTTGTTTTTAACTAATATTCAATGTTAGATATTGAACACTAAACATGTAGATTTTTTTTTTTATTTTTGTAAAAAGAATGTGTGCCATCTGAGATTTATAAAACACGTGGGATTATTTCATGAATATTCAATATTACGGTTCAAATGTGGGATGTAAAAGCAATTTCACATTTTTTTTTTTTTTTTTTTTTTACTAATATATTCAATGTTAAACGTGTGGGAGGTCATTACCAATATATTCAGTGTTACGTATCAAACATAGATTTTTTTTTTTTTTTTTAAAAAAAACATTGCATGTCATTTAGCATGAAACACATGAAGAACATTCTCAATTATTATCATTATTCAATATTATTGAAGATTCAAACTTGTTTTTTTGTTATATTTCTAAATTTTTTAACATATGTTAGCATGTTCATTTTGTCCCCCACCTTTTCCATTCCATATAGAAATAGAGACGACAGCATTTCAAACTGACCAATTCCAGTTTTCATCCGGTGTTTACCATTTTTTTTTTTTTTTGTTAATTCCTAACACATTTGGAACTTTATCTCAAAAATGTATTTTGTTATTTGTTATTTTATGGTTATTCATTAAATTTTTTGAGTCATTTGTTTTTCACAAAAAAAAAAAAAAAAAATCTTTTAAAACAAGAGAGCACAGGTTCAATTCCTAACAGATACAAAAGGCAGGTGTGACTAATATCTTAGAGCTGGTTGGTGAGCAGTGGGGAAATATATATTCATATACATACGTATACACAAAAGTGGTTTCTGTTATGTATGTGTGTGTGTATATAGTACGTACTGTCTCGAGTCTCTGGACTCGTACAAGGCCAGCCACCTGGTTTCTATGGCAAAGAAGTGTCCAAGATAGCGACTTTCTCCCTGAACAGGATGCCTGTCCATTGTAGGGTCACTCATTGACAGCTGAGCGGACTGGGGCAATGTGCAATGGGTTTGCTCAGGAAAACAATGCACCACCCAGTCCAACAATCAAAACCATCAACTTGCATATACATATATATACATACTTAAATAAGCATATATATATATATACATACATACACACACACATACACACACACACATATATACACACACACACATAATATACACACAGAAGCAAGCACATACATATAAACACATACACAAGTTGTTTCCCTTCATTCTGAGAAATGTTTTCATATCAAGTATTTGGACAGTTTTTAATTTTTCGTTCTTTAAAACTGTTGTCAATAAACTTCCTTCAGCTGTTCTTTATTTTGTTGTTGTTATTGATATTGTTTGTTGTGTTGGGATGTATTTGATTAAATCAAAAAAGTTTTTAAAATTATCCTGGGGTGTCTGGAGAAAGGGACACGGCCATGGCTTGTAAGGTCAGGAGTTCAATCCCCAGTGGCACAGTGTGTCCTTCAGCAAGAGACTTCAATTTCATGTTGCCCCAGACCACTCGGCTGGCAAAAATGAATTGTGCCGGGAATTCAAAGGGACCAGTCATGCTGAATCAAATCAATTGACACCAGTACTTTTCCAGCCTGGCTCTTATTCTATCAGTCTCTTTTGCTGAGCTGCTAAGTTACGGAGATGTAAACACACCAACACCAGATGTCAAGAGGTGGTGGAGGACAAACACAGAAATATATGTATATAACAGGCTTCTTTCAGTTTCTGCGCAAGGTGTCATGCAGTGGGACTGAACCTGAAACCATGTGGTTGGGAAGCAAGCTTCTTACCACACAGCCATGCTTGTGCCTGTATGTATATACAAAAGGCATTTAGTATAATACACAGATGGCTATTTTAATCTTTTACCTATGCTACATATAATGGGATTTGGAGACTATATCCAAATAAACAAAGTATATATTACTCCATTGTTACAAATATATTTATAACATCAACATCAAAATAAGTATTAAATAGAGATTGTAGTTGTTATACCTGTGCAGGTGGGATGTAATAAGCACCATCCGAACGTGGCCGATGCCAGCGCCGCCTTGACTGGCTTCTGAGCCAGTGGCATGTAAAAAGCACCAACCGATCGTGGCCGCTACCAGCCTCCCCTGGCACATAAAAAGGACCCACTACACTCACGGAGTGGTTGGCATTAGGCAGGGCATCCAGATGTAGAAACACTGCCGGAACAGACTGGAGCCTGGTGCAGCCTCCTGGCTTCCCAGACCCCGGTCGAACCATCCACCCCGTACTTGCACGGAAAACGGACGTTAAATGATGACAATGATTGTTTCAATAGTTACTTTTCTATGCTTGCATGGGTTAAATGGAATTTGTTGGAGCAGACCTTCCATGGTTGGATGCTTTTCCTGCCACCAACTGTCATTTATTTCCAAGCAAGGTGATATTTCCCCACCCCCAACATGGCTAGATTTTTTTTTTTTTTGCAGAATATTATAAACGAAGGATAATGCTCATGACAAACTGACAATACACACACGGATCTTATATGTAATATAGTGGGGTGGGGGCTAAAGGGTCAAGTGAGATTACCTAGATAGTTCGTACATAAAATTCCTTGGCAAAAGTGCCTACGGGGGGGGGGGCAAACAAGGGAGACAACTCCAAGAAAATTAGTTGACTGATATTTTAGAAAGTGTAAATACTGCTACTCAATATTCTACTGTATGCACAAGGGGCCAGTAAATTAGATCGACCCCAATACACAACTGGTACTTAATTGATCGATCCTGAAAGGTAAAGTCGACCTCAGCGGAATTTGAACTCAGAACGTAAAGACAAACAAAATACCTATTTCTTTACTACCCACAAGAGAGAACAAACAAGGACAGACAAACGGATTAGTCGATTATACTGACCCCAGTGCGTAACTGGTACTTATTAAAATGACCCTGAATGGATGAAAAGCAAAGTCGACCTCGGCGAAATTTGAACTCAGAAATGCTAAGCATTTCGCCCAGCGTGCTAACGTTTCTGCCAGCTCACCGCCTTACAATGCAAATTTATATTGAACTAGCGAAAGCATTGGACAAGTTTCGGTCTTATGAGACCTCCTTAGTGAAGCATATTCTACTGATTTGACAAAACGCACTCGGATAGGTGCTGGTGTGATGGTATGGTAAGTTGAATCCCTCTGTACGACATTTTGGGCAAGTGTCTTCTACAATATCCACTAGGTTGGTCAATACCTTGGGAGTGGATTTGTGGAAACTTAAAGAAGCCTGCTGTGTTTGTCACTCATCACTGCTTCAAAAGTAGTGTTGGTTTGTTTACATCCCTGTAATTTATCAGCCAGCATAAAAACTGATAGAATAAGTACTAGCCTTACAAAAAAAAAAAAAAAGTACGGGGGTGGGGGTTCGTTTGACTAAACCCTTCGAAGCAGTGCCCCAGCATGGCCTCAGTCTAATGACTGAACCAAGTAATAGATATATAAACAGAAGAAATAAAGTGAAGCAGATTTTGATTATCAACAAGATGACTAAGGTAACTACAAAGGGGATTTGGGGCAGTTTCCTCTATACTTAATGCAAGTATCAGAGGAGAGAGTCCCATATGGAATGGAGTGAGTCAAAGAAGTTGAAGGCATTAAGATTGTCTTGAAAATACAAGACAAACTCTTTCCGGGAGAGCTTGGAGTGTACAGAACAATGGATGTAACTAATACGGCCAGATATGCCGAATAGATGGAAATATATGTGTCTATGTTAGGTATTGTTATGTTTTTGTATGTGCAGCACATAGCAAATAGTACTCCAGCCACCAAGAGGAGAAAATGTACTGGATTTCTGCTTAACTGATAATGTTAAGATGACACCAACAATTTCTTCAATAGAACTAACAATGTGCGCTCTGAAGAAAACAGCAGACATGAATTTTGAGAACTTTCAGGACAAGGGACCAGGAAACCATGCCACTTCTTCAGAGGATATTTGTCCTCAGCCATCTGGACTCTTACTCTCAATTATGGTCACTCCCTCCCCACCACCACCTTGTCTTAATTTAATAGTGTAATTCAAAGCAGTTCCACAGTGATATACTAAAAAGATTGCACCAATAGAACAGTTGAGCCACTGGAAGTGATTGAAAGAAATATGACTCGACTCGGCAAAGACAGGAGAAATATGCAGTGATAAATGTATGGAAGACCACAGAACAGCTGGCACCGAACTTTGGCATCAAGAGTTAAATCAGTGCCCAAAAAGGGTGCAACTACCCTGTTCTAACAGGGAGTCAAGCACCTTGGTTGAGACACAACACAGTAACAATAGACTGGGGTAATTAGAAAAAATGTTGACCAAAAGATCAAAACCCTTGCAGTAACGACCAGCTGTAGCTTTGCAGCAATTTTCAGAATTTAAATTTTTAAAAAAAGCAAAGACACAATTATTTTAATACAACAATTTACCTTTTTATCTGGGCTCATGGAATCTGAAATCAGTTTATCTCCTGCAAATGGTGTTAGAGTGTTCTATAGTGCTTTCTCTCTCTCTCATATATATATATACATATATATCATCATCATCGTTTAACGTCCGTTTTCCATATTAGCATGGGTTGGACGATTCAACTGGGGTCTGGGAAGCCAGAAGGCTGCGCCAGGCCCAGTCTGATCTGGGAGTGTTTCTACGGCTGGATGCCCTTCCTAACGCCAACCACTCCATGAGTGTAGTGGGTGCTTTTTACGTGCCACCTGCACGGGGGCCAGACGAGGCTGGCAACATCCACAATCGGATGGTGCATTTTTCAAAATCATCAAGTTGTGAAACTGGTTAAGTAAATGTAATTATATTTTCTTAATAAATGTAAGAACTTACTGTGGACAAGGCTGCATGGCATTCAATTATGAATTGTCGTTGAAAGCACAAAATGGGGAGTAGTAAAATAGTCGACATCAGACAAGGAGTTACCTTTTTTGTAGCATTCTGTCCTCTACTTATCTCTCGTGTGTTTACGCATTTTTCATTCGTTGGTGATGTCCAGTACTTAATGTGTATTTTCTTCCAATTCTGTTAGAAACTAGAGATTCTGATGAAATGCATTCAGTCCAAGATAAAAAAAATCATAAAAATATCTACAATCATTATTGGAAGAATTTAGATGGAATTTGCTGACATCGATTTTCTGTATCAGAGCTGAAAGATCCTGCAATAACTACTATTCATGAAGGAGTTCACACAGAGAAAAAAACCGTATCAGTGCGAGATCTGAGGCAGACCATCCTCTCAAAAACCATCACTGAATTAGGAATCAAAGTTATAACAACATGCAACTTCATCAAAGACTTCCTCTCACTCTTCCTTTCATTTCCTTCCCTTTTCATTCTAGTCTCCTAGAGTAGACCAACTTATTTGCAGACTTCATGTATATAAAGGCCTCTGTCTTTCTCTGGCTTATATTTTTTTGCTGAGTGATGCCAGTGAAAGGAACCAGTGACATTCATTCATGTGACTGTGGTTTATATTCACGTAGTTGATGTCTGCCAATATTATGAAACATCTTTCTGTATCCGCTCAGTCGAAGTCGACTCTCAGTCACTCGTTGGATCAGTGTCCTCCAGTCAGTTCTATCCTGGGCCGCTTCTTTCAGATTGACTATGTCCATTCCAGTATCACTCTTGAAACATAGACATTATATAAAGCATTATTATTGACTACATTTTCTGTGTTCCTTTCATTTATACACAGGCGCGCACACACACACACACACACACACAAAATAATTCCTTTTTGGAATGGTGACATTGACCTATATGTTATTCAAAAGTCAATCATTCGAGAACAATCATCAGATATTATTACTTACATCATGCAAATGGTCCAAATTCTTCTTCAGCCTTGAATAATTCTCCTTTCCAAACTTTCTAAACTTTGTCAAATTCTTCCATGAAGAACAAAACACATAAGAATAATTAACAGCATCAGGGTGAGGGGTTTATGAAAGAAAGAACAGCAATGACAACACAAACAATAAATAAAGGTTCCAAACCATTTAAGATTGAAATAACAACGAAACAGCAAAAGGTTAGAAGTAAATTTATTAAATAGGAATTTAAAAAAAAAAAAAAGAAGAGAAGAGGAGTGGGGTTTGAAAATTCAAAGTTTTGTTTGAAGAGGATTTTAAATGTTTCTGATGATGGTTAGAGATTTTATTCTAGAAGCGGAGGGTAAGTTTTACTCTCCTCCTCTCCCATCCCCTCTGCTTTCAACTTCAGTTCCTCAAATCTTCAGTTTCTTTCTTTTTTTTTTTGTTCTTTGTTTTGTTTTTTTTGTCAAAGAATGGTTGTGGAACCAAAAGAGGTGGCAGCTGAGTCATGTAAGAGCCAGAAGACAAATGTCCAAATAGAGAAAGACAAAAAAATGGAGTTGTTTTTTTTTTTATGAATGAAGCATTAAAAATTATCATCATCATTATCGTTATTTATATTTTTTTTTCTTTTTGATAACCAACAATTTGGATGGAAAATGGCAATCAGCTTGCTAGATATGAAAAATCACTTTTCTTTCTTTTTTTTAAATATATATATATATATAGATATATATATATATATACATACATACATATACAAATATGGGTTATTTCCCCTTTCAAGCTCTTTTTTGTTTTGGAAATTTTTCAGTTTTTCACAGACATCAAAGAACACAGAATTAATTATTTTGTTGAATTATCCACATTCAAAAAAAAATATGAATCACTTGTGGGAGTTTTTTTTTTTTTTTTGGTAAAAAGTGGGGCGTAAGTGTTGACCTATTTGTCTTTAGTTCACCCACCAAGTTTCTAAAGATACTTTGTTCAGGGTCCAGATAAGTGGTGACTGAGAGAGGACCTGCAATCAAAGGCATTCTACTGTAGCTTTGGTTATCCCATGTATCTATATAAGTGTATATATATATATATATACACGAGCGTATATAAGAATACACAATGTCATGGATCCATTTCAGTCAATCTTTTCTTAGCCGTGCTGCTACCTAAGATCTGGCTATTTAATTCACGGTGCAAAACTGGTTGGATATAATACGGCATACTGACAAAATATGATTGTACAAATATATATATAGATAGATAGATAGATATATATAGAGAGAGAGTCCAAGAATGGGGGCAATGGTATTGCATTTATTCCTTCACCATAATTACTGTTTCAACAGTAAATGGTGGTTCACATACATGAATATAATAATGACTAATGCTACATGTAATCCATGTTCATCCCATCAGATGCAGCTCCAGTTTCTAAATACCCCACGGTTCTGTTTTTATGTGTGTGTGTCCTTGCTTAATCACAGGGGCAGCTGATATCACTAACCCCATTAATTGACTGGTACTGTATTTTAACCTAGAAATGATGAATGACATATCTGACTGCAGTAGGATTTGAACTCAGAATTTAAAGAGTGAGAATAAATGCTGCTAAGCATTTTCTCTGCCACACTAATCATTCTGCCTTTTATTATGTATATTATATATAGATATGTAACCACACTGTGTCCTTCCTGTTTTGAGGTGGGATAAGAGGCAGGGAAATATGCCTGCTATTTCTAGCAGATCAAACAACCATGTAGAGGTCCAGTTGTTGGTGTAAAGTTTCCCCCAGTATAAAAAGTGGCATTTAATCCTCAGAAGGAATAAAAGCATTTCAGTAGGATTTGAACCCAGTTTGGTTTGGATGGGTTATTTAGGTTATTTTGAAAATTCTGAAGTGTCTGGGAAGTAAACGTAGGACAAGATGTCAACTTGAAAAAGGCTTGAAAGAAGAAAAAAAGAAAGGAAAAAAAAGGGCCATATTTCATATGTAACAGACTGGTGATAACAAAATTTTATAATATTTGTTTATATGGAGGGCAAAAAAAAAAAAAACAAGCGAAGATGGATTAAAATGAAGAATGAAATGGAATAAAAGGCATATTTTAACTGAAGAACAAAGAAGAATTGAAGAAGAAGAATGAAGTGGAAGAATGAAGAAGAAAGAGAATGAAGAAAGAACAGCAAAAACTGGAGGAAGAGGAAGAAGGGAAAAAAAACAACAAAGTTTGATTGTAGGTCATCGTTAACAAAACATGTAAATTTTGAAAGAAAATGCAACAGAGTTTGTACAATTTAATATCTGAATTAATTAATTAATTAATTAATAATTAGCGTTTTTTTTTTTTGTTTTTTAGAAAAATCAGTAACATAAACACATTTTTTTCTTCTTCTAAGGAATATTTTACATCTTGCAATAAAACCCTGAAAAAAACATTTATATTTGTAAAATGTAAACATACATACACACACACATACACACAAACAACATTACAGTCAAGTTTTATAATATATTTGTGAAATGCAGCAGTTTAGAAGCAGGTGTGTGACACTCGATTATTTATTATCCATTTTCATTTTTATTTTATAGAAGATATATATACATAATTTATAGTTAACAAGCTGGCTTCAAGGGGTGGGTGGAGTTTGAATGTTCAGGCTTAAAAAAAAAAAAAAAAATTTTATTCCCCCCCTCCATCACTTGCAGCCCTAAATTGACAAAATAATAATAATAATAATAATAATATGGCTGGATAAATAATAGCAATTTTTAGCAGTAATAGGCTCAACTTAACAATAATTATTCCAAAAAAACAACAAAGACCAAACAGAAAAAAATAAACAAAACAAAAATTGGTGAAACAAGTTGGCACTTCACACAACTGTACGCATACATAACAGTGTACCACCCCCCTCTCACACACATTCCGTCATCTTGGTATGGTACCACCATCACACACACATTTCTATGTCCATTTTCCCATGGTGGTATGGAATGGATAGGAGAGTTTCAACACATTGTCTCCACCTATCAATGTTACTGTGTCATATCCATTGCAAAGTTCAGCATCCTGAGATCAAATCTCACCAACCAGTCTCCTAATCACATGATGTTAAACAGTAATATCTCAATCATAAAATTCAAAGTTCAACATTCCAGAGATCAATGCTCACCAACCAACCAACCTCCTGATCACATAAGGGTGAGCAGTGAGATCTTGGTCAAGGGATGCTAAGCTCAGCATCATTATGTCAGTTTTCTCACTAAATTATTTCTTTTTCACACAACACTGAGCAGCAAGGTTGTGACCATGAGATGCTAAGTTCAAAATCAGCTCTCACCAACAAGTCTCTTAACTACACAAGGCTGAGCAGTGAGAATTTCATCAGGGGATGCTAAACTTAGCATTCTGAAATAGACTCACAGTGACCAAGAGATGTTAAGCTCAGCATCCCAAGATCAGGAGAAGTAAACTTCAGCATCCCAAAATCAGCTCTCACCAGTAAGGCTCCTGATCACAAGACATTGAACCATGAGATCAGGATCAGGAGGTGATAAGTTCAACCTCCTATGGTCTGCTGTCACCAATCAGCTTTCTGATCACATGATGGTAAGATGAGATATCTTGATCAGGAGATGTTAAGGTCAGCATCCTGAGATCAGTTTCCCACTAACCTCTTGATCAAATGATGCTGAACAGTGAGATGTTGATGGATCAGAAGATGCTAAACTCTGTATCTCGAGTTCTCCCTACTTTTGCTTGCATCTTCAGTCTTCCACTTTCTACCAGCATCACTCTCTTCCACCCAGCCATTAACCAACCAGCCTCCATTCTCTCCGTGTCCATCCCATTGCATTCTTCTCTCTTGTAACACAGCAGGGAATACTTCTGATTTGCCCTCCATCTCCTCCCACCAGAAGAAAAACAAAAGACACAGCTACAGCTGGCCATCACTCACAAACGAATGTGGTTTGGTAACATGTATCCCGCTTTCACAAACTGTTTTAGGTGCCTGTGTAGTTGTGAGCAGACACAGATATCCTATCAGTCCTCGAAGGAAACCTGAAGGATGTGATAGTTGAAGGGAGACAGATGGCTGCCCTAGCATTTAGCTGACATTTTTTTTTCCAGCCAAGTAGACTGGAATAACGTGAAATGAAGTACATTGCTCGAAGATACAATGCACGATCATGAGGTCAAGACCCCTCTGACTCTGTAACCACAAGGTCACATATCTTTCTTATGTCAAAGCAACACATAACTTGGTAATTCTAGTTCCAATCCCATCTCACACACACACACACACACACACATACAGCAATTAAAGTTTAAAAATCAGCAGAAAAAATGGTTTTCTTTCGTTTTTCTTTCATTTGTGGTTTTTTAACAAGATTGCTCATTTTATATTAAATATATATACACAAGCTTCCCAAAGAAAAACAGATTAAGAGAAGAGGGGGGAAGGGGTTGTAGAGTGAGGGCAGGAGAAAAAGATGTCCACTTTGAATGAATACACAGCAGAATACAAAAGAGCTTAAGTTAATTATGAAGATCAGATATCTTAACAGGCAACTGGAGATGGAAGTGAGGTAGGATACCCTCACTTTACAGATCAAAGACATTATTTGGTAGAAATGATGCAAATGTTTGTAAGCATTCCAACTCCATTGTGCTTAGATTTAGAATAAAGACTAAGCTTAACACAGGGTGAGCAGCTTCAGGGATGGGCCTTAGTGAAGACCAGAAACCCCAGTATTTTACTGATATTTTTTTTTTAAAGGCAAAGTTGACAGTGGCAGAATTTGAATTCAGAACAGAGAGAGAGCCAGAAGAGATTCCATTAGACACAAAGCCAGTAATTTTGAGACGAGGTTGCGGGGTTAATCAGTACCACCAACACCAGTTTATGACAGGTATATATTTGATTAACCCCCACCCACCCTTGGAAAAGGGTGAAGCACAAAAATGTCTGTGGCAGAATGAGAACTCAGAACTAGAAACAAAAGAAAAGACAAACCTTATAAAGTTTGTTATACAAAGAATTTAGTTGAAAGCTCTCCCTCACTTTCTCTACCCCGATTCAGCCCTACCCTGATTTGGCCATCACATAAATCAATGATATCTCACAGACATATGACACCTCCAATTTGCAGGAGACTAAATATGGGAATGTACGATATTCATGCCTTTCTCACCAACATTAATGGCCAAATTAAATGGTTCTAATTGGGAAGAGGGACCGAAATTGAAACTAGGGATTCAGATCAACAAGAACTTTGCTTCAAACCAGAATTGTTAGAATGCCAGACAAAATGTTTCGCAGTATTTTGTGTTCAAATCCTCCTAAAGTCACCTTTGCTTTTCACCCTTTTGTCAATGAAATAAAGCAAGGTGAAGTATTGGGAGTCAATTCAAATTGACCCCTACCTGCCACCACCAACATTATTGGCCTTGCGCCTAAATCAGAGATCAGAATTAAGATACAAGGTCAGTACTAGAGAGAGGAGGAAGAGTGGTGAAATCTTGTAGCAGCAGCAGCAGTGTTTCTAATTTAGGAATCAGGAGAGCAATTTTGAGTAAAGTTGGGGTCAGTTGACAGTATCAGCCCCTATACTTGACTGGTATTGCGTTTTTATCAACCCTAGAAGGATGAAAAACAAATTTAACCATGACGGTATCTGAACTAAGGATGTTAAGGGCCAGAAGTAGTAATAATGATAAGTCCTTCTAATTTACGTACAATGTTGAGGGGAAGGGCAAATTGATATCATCGACCCCAGTGTCCAACTGGTACCTATTCTATTGAGCCCCGAAAGGATGAAAGGCAAAGTCAACCTTGGTGGGGTTTGAACTCAGAACGCAAGAAAAGCTGCTAAGCATTCTGTCCAATAAAGGTTCAGCCAGCTCAATGCCATAATCCGCCCTTCTGCTTTCGGCACAAAGCCTGAAATTTGGTGGGGTGGGGACTACCTGATTACACCAACCCCAATGCTTGACCGATACCATCTTATCAACCCCTAAAAGGATGAAAGCAAAGTTGACCTCAGCAGCATTTGAACTCTGAATGTAAAGATGGACAAAATTCCGCCAAGTATTTTTTCCAGCATGCTAACCATTCTGCCAGCTCGCAGCCTTAATAATAATAATAATAATCCTTTCTACTAAAGGTACAAGGCCTGAAATTTTGAGTGGAGGTGGGAGTTGATTACACTGACAGCCCCAGTGCACAACTGGTACTTATTTCATCGACCCTGAAAGGATGAAAGGTGAAGGTGACCTCGGTGGAATTTGAACTCAGAACATAAAGATGAATGACATACTGCTGCTTGAGCATTTTGTCCCAAGGATCCGGTCAGCTCACCATTAATAATAATAATAGAAATTTATGTCACAAAAACAAAAAATAGCGAAAGAAGAAAACAGATTAAACAAAGGAGGAAGTTGGTGAAGCTTGAGTTACAAAAAAAAAAACTGTCCCCCACCCCCACTCTCTGCCCTACCCCACAAGTATTGCACATAGCACTAATTCTCTTGAGAAAGATTTCAAGGACATTTAATTCATTTTCATTTCCCCAACCCACCCATCCACCCAGAACTCATCATCTCTGGTCTTAGTCTAACACCATTTGGTTTTGAGAAGCACATGGCTGCTATTTCTAGCATACTGGTCGAACAAGGATGTCGAGACGCCCTTACTGGAACAATTACATAATATTTACCAGCATCATGTCCTGGTAGATAAAGTTATCAGCAAGCTAAAGCATGATGACCTCAAGGTTACCATGGAAACACAAGGATTCCACAAATGCTGTGAGGTTATTAAAAGGTAAAAAAAAAAAGGGCGGCGGGGACAATTTAGCAGTGAACGGTAGCAAAAATAAAGCTACATTTCATAAACAGTAGCTAAATTGCATCTGCAATAATGAATATGCAGACTACAAATGCACCAATGCCTACCAGCATGCAAGCTGAAAAATATCAAAGAATTCAATAATAATAATAATAATAATAATAATTATAATAATAATAATAATAATAATAATAATAATAATAATAATCCTTTCTACTAAAGGTACAAGGCCTGAAATTTTGAGTGGAGGTGGGAGTTGATTACACTGACAGCCCCAGTGCACAACTGGTACTTATTTCATCGACCCTGAAAGGATGAAAGGTAAAGGTGACCTCGGTGGAATTTGAACTCAGAACGTAAAGATGAATGACATGCTGCTGATGAGCATTTTGTCCAGTGTCCCAAGGATCCGGTCAGCTCACCAATAATAATAATAATAATAATAAAAATTTATGTCACAAAAACAAAAAAATAGTGAAAGAAGAAAACAGATTAAACAAAGGAGGAAGTTGGTGAAGCTTGAGTTACAAAAAAAAAAAAACTGTCCCCACCCCCACCTTGCACCCACACTCTCTGCCCCACCCCACAAGTATTGCACGTAACACTAATTCTCTTGAGGAAGATTTCAAGGACATTTAATTCCTTTTCATTTCCCCAACCCACCCATCCACCTAGAACTCATCATCTCTGGTCTTAGTCTAACACCATTTGGTTTTGAGAAACACTTGGCTGCTATTTCTAGCATACTGGTTGAACAAGGATGTCGAAGTCGCCCTTACTGGAGCAATTACATAATATTTACCAGCATCATGTCCTGGTAGATAAAGTTATCAGCAAGCTGAAGCATGATGATCTCAAGGTTACCATGGAAACACAAGGATTCCACAAATGCTGTGAGGTTATTAAAAGGTAAAAAAAAAAAAGGGCGGCGGGGACAATTTAGCAGTGAATGGTAGCAAAAATAAAGCTACATTTCATAAACAGTAGCTAAATTGCATCTGCGATAATGAATATGCAGACTACAAATGCACCAATGCCTACCAGCATGCAAGCTGAAAAATATCAAAGAAATTAATAATAATAATAATAATAGTAATAATAGTAATATTGGTTTTAAATTTTGGTACAAGGCCAGCAATTTTAGGGGAGCAGTAAGTGAATTACATCGACCCCAGTGTTTAACTGGTACTTTATTTTATTGACTTTGAAAAGATGGAAGATAACATTGGCCTTGGTGGAATTTGAACTCAGAGTGTAAAGATCCAGAGGAAGTGTGCTGCTAAGTATTTTCTCCAGCTTGCTAATGATTCTGCCAGCTCACCACTGATCAAAAATAATAACCTGAAATTTGGTGGGAGGAGTCTAGTCAATTATATTGACCCTAGTGATCAACTGGTACTTATTTCATTAACCCCAAAAGGAGGAAAGGCAAAGATGACCCTGGCAGTATTTGAACTCGGAACATAGATGGACGAAATGCCATGAAGCATTTTGTTTGGCAGACTAACATTTTTGCCAGCTTGCAAAATAACCCTTTCTATACTATAGGTACAAGGTCTGGAATTTGTGGGGAGGGGGATAGGCAATCACACTGACCCCAGTACTCAACTGGTACTTAATTTATCGACCCCAAAATGATGAAAGGTAAAGTCAACCTTGGTGGAACTTGAACTCAGAACGTAAGGATGGACAAAATGCCGCTAAGCATTTCACCCAGCATGCTAACAATTGTGACAGCTTGCTGCCTTATTAATGATAATAATAATAACAAAACAGCTTAAGATTGTCTGCAAATCAGAAAAAGAAGAAAACATCCCAATGACAATAACAAAATCAATGAATTGTACAGTCGGGCTTGTTACTGTTAGTGGTGGTGGTCATGGCGTTGTTGTCTGTTGTGATGCTGGTTGTGGTGGTTTTAGTGATTGTGGTGTTGGTTTTTTAAAAAAAAATCTCATTCATGGCATAAGTCAATTGATAAAAGAACTGAAAACAAATAATTCTTCAGTTCTTTAGTGCTGTGGTGCACTCGACCACAATGTCATTCAAGTCTCGTTCTCTCTCTTTCAATCTTTTTTTTCTCTTTCTTTTTCATTCTCCTTTCTCTCCACTCAACCGTTACAAGCCACCACACACCATTGCTTTTCTGTCCCAAGTCGTGCTTGGTTGGTGATGCAAATGTTGATGTTAAAGCGAGGCAGCGTACACACCACCCTGCTCCCCCACCCTCCCTGCAACCAAGAGGAGAGAGAGCAGTTGAAGAATGTCTCCTTAGTAAAGAAATTTACTTAGAGTCTGCCGAGAGATTGTGTTGAACCATATAACTCTTTGTATTCTTGCAGCTGATGCGGTGTTCCAGACCCAAGGATATTCTCTAGAGTCTCAAGCTCTAATTCTTTGTCCTGTTGAGAGAGAGAGAGAGAGAGAAAATAAATATTAGTATGAAAAGGAAGAGGAGTGCAGAGTAAATAAGTGAGAAGAAATAAATGTGCTCCTGGATAGGGCACTAGTCTATCACAGGCAGCATTCTCTGCATGATCCAGTTGTACTTATTGCTACAATGAGCAACTAGGATGAAATGAAGTTATGTTGTATATAGTGTATTGTTACAGAGACACTGTGATGAGAGAAAAATTTCCTCCTGGAAGTGACCTTAGGCTACCATAAGACATATTCCCCAGATGATCTGGTAGTACTTATTCCTACCTAAAGTGTATTAATGCAGAATCATCATCATCATCATCGTTTAGCGTCCGCTTTCCATGCTGGCATGGGTTGGACGGTTGAACTGGGGTCTGTGAAGCCCGAAGGCTGCACCAGGCCCAGTCTGATCTGGCAATGTTTCTACAGCTGGATGCCCTTCCTAATGCCAACCACTCCGTGAGTGTAGTGGGTGCTTTTTACGTGCCACCGGCACAGGAGCCAGACGAGGCTGGCAAACGGCCACGATCGGATGGTGCTTTTTACGTGACACCGGTACGGAGGCCAGGCGAGGCTGGCAAACGGCCACGATCGGATGGTGCTTTTTACATGACACCGGCATGGAGGCCAGTCGGGGCGGCACTGGCAACGGCCACGTTCGGATGGTTCTCTTATGTGCCACTGGCACTGCTATCACAGCTACAATTTTCATTGATGTTGATCGATTTTGATTTTCACTTGCCTCAACTGGTCTTCACAAGTAGAGTTTTGTGTCTCAAGAAGGAAAGGTGTGCATAAGTGGACTGAGGCCATGGGTGATGGTCTCACTTGTCCTGTCGGGTCTTCTCATGCACAGCATACTTCCAAAGGTCTAGGTCTCTAGTCATTGGGAGATAAAACTCTCCCTGGATAGGGGATTGTTGTCTCAATGCTGTCTCCTGATCTGGTGATATTATTGGCAGTTATGTGTAGTGAGGGATAAAGTAAGGCATCACAGAGACACTAACGAAAGATAAACTGATATCTGGGGTTATCTATAATTGCTAGTATATGGAATGTAGATAAAGCTCTCGACAAGGCAGTTTTATATTTTCAGTAGTGACAGCAAAGGGAGATAACATTTGATTAACCAAGGGAAGATAATTCATAAAACTTGCGTGATATTTTGTCAGATTGGCGTGAGACAAAAAAGTTAACAGTCTTCATATATAATGGACATAAAATATTGCCCTCAAGTCAGGGGTCAAGAAAACCGAACCATTAAATTCTGTTATCTACAGAGCCACCAGTTATGCTGGAGGATAGTATAGAACAGTTTCACTTACGGTGTTGCAACACGACTACATGGCTGAGATGTGTGTGTGTGTATATGCATGTATTCCACAAGGGAGATAACTCCGTGTTCTGTCAGGATTGAGATTTTGGCTGATATTTTTAGTTGGACGACAAAATTAAGGCCCTCTCATTGATACAGCAAAAAAAAAACCTGTTATTTTAACCCTACCTCAGCTCTAGCCGAAAACACCTTTAATTAAAAGTATTGTGCTTCTTGTGCATCCAAATGTGCTATTCCATTTTTTTCTATTAAGATGCTACGACGTGTTTTTAAAGAATATACACCGAATTTTCAGACATACAACTCGAGATTTTTAGCTGAATATTTACAGAGAGAAAAAAAAAAGTTGGTCGACCTTAGAGGACCCAAAACTCCTCGTGTAATGTAGCAAGATTTGATATAAGACTATGACGATGTTTGAATGTTTACGCTATATAAAATATCGGCGAGTGTATAGGAAAATACACCAGCTGCTATTTCTAGCAAGTCAAGTAAACACAGTAACGCCCTTCGTTGTTTCTGCAAGAGAAGGGAGGAAGGGTGAGTTAATGAAGGGAGATCACTGACCTTTAATGACCGTTTCAATATACAAATTCTTTTCATTCTGTCGATTTGCTCGTCAGAGACCGTCATCTTCATGTCGGCCGACTGGATGTGACTCCTCCGCCGCTGGTTTCGATCCGTTCCAACAATAGTGAGATTCCGTCTTTCGAGTTGTCTGTACAGTTCCTTTAAGTCGTCATTACTGCTGTCGTAATCTACAATGCAAATCATCATCATCATCAGCATACTTTTACTTGTTTCAGTCATTTGACTGCGGCCATGCTGGAGCAACGCCTTTTAGTCGAGCAAATCGACCCCGGGACTTATTCTTTTGTAAGCCCAGTACTTATTCTATCGGTCTCTTTTTGCCGAACCGCTAAGTGACGGGGACGTAAACACACCAGCATCGGTTGTCAAGCAATGCTAGGGGGACAAACACAGACATACATATATATATATATAATATATATATATATATATATATATATATATATATATATATATATATATATACATATATACGACAGGCTTCTTTCAGTTTCCGTCTACCAAATCCACTCACAAGGCATTGGTCGGCCCGGGGCTATAGCAGAAGACACTTGCCCAAGATGCCATGCAGTGGGACTGAACCCGGAACAATGTGGTTGGTTAGCAAGCTACTTACCACACAGCCACTCCTGCGCCTAGCATAATCGTCTTCAATCATCATCATCGTTTAACGTCCGTTTTCCATGCTGGCATAGGTTGGACGGTTCGACCGGGGATCTGGGAAGCCAGAAGGCTGCACCAGGCTCCAGTCTTATCTGGCAGTGTTTCTACAGCTGGATGCCCTTCCTAACGCCAACCACTCCGTGAGTGTAGTGGGTGCTTTTTGCGTGCCACCTGCACTGGTGCCAGGTGAGGCTGGCATCGGCCACGGTCGGATTGGTGCATTTTACGTGCCACCTGCACGGAAACCAGTCGAGACGGCACGTTTTAACGAATGCACAAATCAACAGCACGTTAACACCTTCTTCCTCCCCACCACCACCACCACCACTGTGCGTGCGTGCGCACATGCATGTCCATCTATGTTTATGCATTTATGTATATGTGGTTGTGATTTCCCATTAGAACAGATCAAAGATGACCAACACCAAATACATGAAGTTGTGGCATTCCTTCATCAAACACTTTACACAGTTTCCGGATCTTTTCGGTGTGAATGGCATTTTTTTCTAGCGGTGTCATATGACATTGTCACCCATAATTATGACCTAGTTTCGATCTATTGCATTTCAATCTGTTTTAGGGTTAAGGTTGGTTAGAGTTAGGGTGAGGGAAGGGTATCTTTTTTTTCTTCAGAAATGTAAATAAACTCAATCTGTTTCTTAAACGAGGGACATATTCATACGGCACAGAATGTTTTCACCTCAATAGACGTCATTGATTGGTTGAAATTGCAGAAATTGAAGAAAAAAAAAACAACAAATATCTTACAAACTATAGAATTTTCTCAATAAAGCCAAGAGAAAAAGATGTTTTATAAACACATTCTATCAGTACACGAAGTTTAAAAGTGTTTAGTTACGTGGAAATTATTTTAAAAAACTACCGTTCAAACTGAAAAGATCCCAGTTTCCTAAAGTGGAATAAAGAAAAGGTTGTTTGCAAATCCCATTCCTCTCTAGCCTTTCTGATGAACACATGTATCTGTCCAGTTCTCCAGATGAGTCAAAGAGTGATGCACTCGTGTGGTACCTTTGGTTTCACATAAAGTAATTACCTGAGAGGATAAACTATCAGCTTTGTTCAAACGAATTTAACATCAAACATAGGTACAAGGCCAGAAATTCCAGAAGTTGTTTCAATCAATTCAGTCCACCCCCCACCCCCTAGTAGAGCACAGACAGAGCGGAAAGGCAAGGTGGACCTCAGTGAGATTCCAAATTAAAACATATAGAGACATGAACATCACATTTCGTATGATGCTCTACTGATTCTGCCTACATCTCACACTGAAGACAGGGATTAATAATGAGAAATGATGTTTACCTTTTCCTTCGGAATGTTCTGAAAGTTCCTGATGGGAGCTTGTATCATCATTGTCATCTTCACTTTCACTGTAGTAGACATCAGCTGAAAGAGCAAAAACCAGGTTTTACAAGCAAAATTTTAGCAAATAAATTTCCTTGAAGCAAAAATTTATTCAAAATGTTAGCCCCATGTTTTAACCCTTAAAAAGCAGGAAAAGGTTGCATAGATGTGTGTACCGAACAAGCAAAAAAAAATTCTTTCTTTTTCTTAAGGGCAATTTTTAAAACTTATTTTCACTTTAATATTCAAAGTATAAAAACTGGAGTAATTTGTTAATCTTGCACAAAATTTACAATCTCATTATTGAAAACTGCTGTAAAATATTCACTTTCCTTTGATGATGGCCTTGTCCGTGTAAAATTTTAAAAACTTCAATCGATAATATCCTCTATTTAGGAATTGAAAGTGTGAGAGAGAAACGCTGGCAAACATGAATGAGGTCTCTTAATAAAACAGGCGGGAAAGAAATTATTCACACATTATCTCCCTTGAGAAGCTGACTTTCCACCAAACAAAATGTTGCCTGAGAAAATCCGATTGTGATATCGAAGACATATTAACCATTCGAAAATACACAAAGACTTCACATCAGTTTATTTGGTGTCAGTCTTTGTGTGTTTTCAAATGGCTTATGTGTGTGTCTTCTGTGAGGCAATCATTTTATTTTCAACAAAACCAGATCTCAGATCAAATCCCTTGCTCGGCAAACCTCCAAAAAAACTGTTATATTTTGTTCCACACATCATCTTTTGGTGAATGTTTATCAACGATGCAGTTTCTATTTACTTGCTTGACCTATTAAAAACAGCAGCTAAATTTCCCCGAATTTATTTGTCACCAATTTAGAAACAAATAAACATACTCGAAAAACTAGTGCTAGATACACTAAGTCTGAAAAAAAAGCAGCCAAATCTCCCTCACTGAGGATAAGGTAACCTCTCTTAGTGTCAGGGCCATTACAAAACACACTGAGTGCGCATTGTGTATAGAAC
The DNA here is from genome assembly GCF_006345805.1 of Octopus sinensis. Lineage (NCBI taxonomy): Eukaryota > Metazoa > Mollusca > Cephalopoda > Octopoda > Octopodidae > Octopus > Octopus sinensis. Next base: position 10,970,830 of record NC_043017.1, on the reverse strand, counting down.
ATATAAAACAAACAAAAAAATCCATCGTCTTCACCAACCGCCAAACCCAATTATACCAGTTTCTGATTGAAGACACTGAAAATGGTAGCAGAAACTCAATGATCTCCTGTCAGAGTATTGCTGCTGTATACCTTCGTTTGCTCCAGCGGAATCTAAGTAAATGCAGGCATCTTAACACTGTTGCAGCAGAAGAAAGGACTACAGGGTCCTGTTGAGGAAATGGATGTCTCTGGTGCTGGTGGCAGGATACAAACAGTAGATTCTGTAAAGTGGTTGGTGAACAAAGACATACTGGAGGACAATGTGGTCTAGCTGAGGACATGACAACCTCACTAATGTTGGTGTCACAAGAAAATACATATAGCAGACTCTATGAAGTAGATCAGGTTAGGAAGGGCATCCAACCATAGAAACTATATGCCAAGGGAAGGACGTCATCTATGTGGGCTGTAGCAGGGAGGCCCTAACACTGAATAAGAGCTGGCTTGGACAATGAAAATCCATCTGATCCATTGTAGGGTGAGAAAATTGACATGGAATGAAGATGAAATCAACGACTCTAAAAGAGGATGTAAAGTTATACTTACTTTGTACAGCATGAGGGGTGTTGACTGGTTTGTCGGGTTTTATAAAACCTCCTGTTGTGCTAACATTCGACATATCATAGTTAATAGCAGCTAATCCCATCTTGTTCATCCACCTAGGATAAAGAGGAGAGACAGAGAGAGAGAGAATAATTAAAAATTTATAACAATGATATAACTAGGAGTGTGTTATTTAGAATCTACTTGGAATATTGCAGTGAGATATCCACAATAAACATGCATACACAAGCACACACACACACATGCACACACATACACACTCACAGGAGACATACATACACACATGCATAAAATGTGTGGATCAGTGGTTAGGGTGTTCAGCTTACAATCGTAAGATCATGAGTTCAATTCCTGGTGATGCCCCATGTCCTTAAGCAAAACACTTTACTTCACATTTCTCCAGTCCACTCAGCTGGCAAAAATGAATTGCCCTTGTAATTGAAAGGAGCCAGCCATGTCACATTCTGTGTCTCACTGAATCTAGATCAGAAATGTATTAAGGGCACACGTGTGACTGTGGAGTACTCAGCCACTTGCACATTAATTTCACAAGCAAGCTGCTCCCTTGATCGGATCAAATGGACATAACTGACAGAGTGCCAATCACATACATATAAAATGGATACACTATGTGTGTGTGTGTATATATATATATATATATATCACCGTGATCGACCAGGCTATCAGATGTTGCTACACATCGCTGGTCACAATGCGCTTCGCATTGTTTTAGCCTTCAAATGACGCCGCCCCACTGGCTAAGCGAGGAAGCCAACAGAAGAAAGAGTGAGAGAAAGTTGTGGCGAAACAGTACAGCAGGGACTGCCACCACCCACTGCCGGAGCCTTGTGGAGCTTTAGGTGTTTTCGCTCAATAAACACTCACAACACCCGGTCTGGGAAATGAAACCGTGATCCTACGACCGCGAGTCCGCTGCCCTAACCATTGGGCCATTGCGCCTCCACGTATATATATATATATATATATATACATATATACACACACACACACACACGAACATACACATTATATATAACACAATAGACATGAATACACACACGGAGAAACAAACAGCAGAGGACAGAAGAGAAAAAAAAACAAAACGGAGTTCCTTACTTGCTCATGTCATCTTGACGTTCAGAGGCAAAGTAGAATGTGGTGCCAGCGTTGTGTACCTTGAAGGCACTGAAAGTAGAAACAGAAAAGGCATGAAAGGTCAGAAGTAAAGGGCTCAGGAAAGGGATAGAAAAGAAAGAAGGAACAAGAGGAACATAAAGATCTTTTCTTGGTAGTAATAATAATGATAGTAGTAGTAGTAGTAGTCCTTTGTATTTATAGGCACAAAGTTTGAAATTTTGCAGGGAAGGGGTCAGTTGATTACAATGACCCCAGTATTCAACAGGTACTTATTTTATCACCCTAAAAGGCTGAAACGAAAAAAGTCGACATCAGTGGAATTTGAACCCAGAACAAAGACAGATGAAATGCTGCTAAGCATTTTGCCTGGTGTGCTAACAATTCTGCCAGCTCACTGCCTAACATAATAATAATAATATATCCCAATTGATATAAATGTATCTGTGAAGACCTACCAAAAACTGAGCAAATATAAAGACCTTGGAATAGAAATTAGCAAAATGTGGAAGACTAAAACAATACCTGTTGTCATAGGTGCACTGGGAATGATAGCAAAAGGGGCTGATTGAACCCCAAAATGGCAGAAATTGAAAAGATAGTGCTCATGGGAACTGCCCATATCTTATGCAAAATACTTTCTATGTAATCTCAAGTTTTAAAACAAACACAATTTTGCTATGGTTTCTTAAACATTCTCTAGAACAACACTATGTACAAATCCAAATATATGGCACCGTAAGCATAACACCAACATGAACTTCTAACTTGTTGTCTCTTGAGGTCTCTGGGTGAGACTTGGAGTCAACTTGTATGAATACAAAGCAAAAGTCAAACATATAATAATAATAATAATAATAATAATAATAAAGACTTGTGAGAACAATACAAGAAAATTAACCAGATTCATGTAAAACATTACTTGAAATGTAACATATACATACATATACATAGATACATATATATACATACAAACATATATATATACATACAAACGTACATATACATACATACATACATATTATATATACATATATATATATATACATACAAAAATATATATACATACATACAAAAATGTATATACATATATATATATATAATACATACATACATATAATATATATACATACATATATATATAATACAAACATATATATATATATAATACATATATATATATAATACATACAAACATATATATATATACATATATATATACATACAAACATATATATACATACATATATATATATATATATATACACATACAAACATATATACATACATATATATATATATATATATATACATACAAACATATATACATACATATATATATATATATATACATACAAACATATATACATATATATATATATATAAACATACAAACATATATACATATATATATACATACATATATATATATACATACATACATATATACATATAGATGATAGATACATACATACATACATACATACACATACATAACGTGTTTATTCAAAAATACAGTGAGAGGGTCTGAAACAGTAGAAAGCCATCTAAAAAGACGATGACAACAACAACAACAGCAAAGGGACTTACCATCAGGAAAAGGGAACAAGAACATAAGACAATTATTATAACACAAAGAAGTACAACATAGAGTACAGCATGAAGTACAGCATAAGGAAACTGAAAAGACATTGTACATGCTACAGAAGGAAGCAGACAATATTCAGATTATTAAACAAAAAATAAATCAGTTGTTCATTTTATATAGAGTATATATCAGATAATCAGCCTGGCTGTCGGATGTTGTTACACATCGCTGACCACCATGCGCTTTGCATTGTTTTTGCTTTTGAATGACACCACCCCACTGGCTAAGACAAGCAGGTCGAGTGCATATATATATATATATATATATATATATATATATATACTCTTTAACTCTCTTTTACTTGTTTCAGTCATTTGACTGCGGCCATGCTGGAGCACCGCCTTTAGTCGAGCAAATCGACCCTGGGACTTATTCTTTGTAAGCCCAGTACTTATTCTATCGGTCTCTTTTGCCGAACCGCTAAGTAACGGGGACATAAACACACCAGCATCGGTTGTCAAGCAATGCTAGGGGGACAAACACACTCACACAAACACACACACGCATATATATATATATATATATACATATATACGACGGGCTTCTTTCAGTTTCCGTCTACCAAATCCACTCACAAGGCTTTGGTCGGCCTGAGGCTATAGTAGAAGACACTTACCCAAGGTGCCACGCAGTGGGATTGAACCCGGAACCATGTGGCTGGTAAACAAGCTACTTACCACACAGCCACTCCTGCGCCTATATATATATGTTTAAAACATATATATATATGTTTAAAAAAAAAAGTGCTCAGGTGCAACACAACTTGTCAGAAAGTGCGTATAAAGCATATGCAGTAATGTACAAATGTCTGGAAAGCGAACAATGTATGAGTCAGATACATGCTTGTGTGTGTATGGAGGGGAGAAAATCAGGTGTAGTGTTGGCGAATCTCAGAAAGCATGGAAGTTTGAAGGATGCAATGCTCCGACAACTAAAAACTGATGCCGGCAGTTTGTTCCATGCTTCAGCAACTCTCAGCGTGAAAAAATTTTTCCTAAAGTCATGGGAGCTGTGCTGTTTTCTGACTTTGTAAATATATCCACGGGTGTTAGACAGGTGGAGTTTGAAAAGGTGCTCAGAGTTATTGTTTGTAAGATGGTTGATAATTTATACACCACACGGTAACAACCAGATATTTGAAGGATGCCAACCCACAGGTTAGGCAGGGAAGTGGACATTTTCCCTGAAAAGAAAGCCAGTCTGTGGCAGGGTCACCCATCTACAGCTGATTGGACTGGAATGATGTGGAATGAAGCATTTTGCTCAAGAACACAACACATGGCCCAGTCTGGGAATTGAAACTACAATCTCATAATTGCGATTGCAATATCCTAGCAACTGGACCACACACCATCACACAGAAGTGTGTGTGTGTTAATAAAACAATGGTTTTGTTGATGGTATTAATTGCTTGTAGCCCATCATTAAAGTACATCTAGGCTTCTGGATTATGCTTTGACATGTTTTGTGTGATCTTTGTGGCCAAAAGCCTCATTCATGAAATGACATTCGCTTCCAGTGATCCATGCGAACAGGTCCAGAATGTTTGGTGTTTGTACATTCTTTTACTTTTTACTTGTTTCAGTCATTTGACTGCAGTCATGCTGGAGCACCGCCTTTAGTCAAGCAAATTGACCCCAGGACTTATTCTTTGCAAGTTTAGTACTTATTTTATCAGTTCTTTTGCCGTCTTGGTAATTTACGAGGATGTAAACACACCAGCATCGGTTATCAAGCGATGTTGGGGGGACAAACACGGACACACAAACATATACACATACATACATACATATATATATATATTATATATACACATATATATACGATGGGCTTCATTCAGTTTCCATCAACCAAATCCACTCACAAGGCTTTGGTTGGCCCGAGACTATAATAGAAGACACTTGCCCAGGGTGCCATGCAGTGGGACTGAACCCGGAACCATGTGGTTGGTAAGCAAGCTACTTACCACACAGCCACTCCTGTGCCTGTAAGATTATTAGAAACCACTTGGAAACAAATGGCAGTTGGCTACAAGAGCAACAGGAAGAGCACCCAGTTGTATGACGCACCGAAATAATACAAGTCTGACCAATGCTAGCATGGGAAAATGGACATTAACTTAGTAAATGATGAGACAGACAGATATACATACACACATACATATATACACAGTAGAATTGTGCTAGTGTCACATGTAAAGCACTTGGGTTGGTGTCATGTTAAAAGCCCCCAGTACACTCTGTGAAATGGTTGGCATTAGGAAGGGCATCCACTTGTAGAAACCATGAGAGAACAGACAATGGAGCCTGTGTGGCCCTTGACCTTGTCAGTTCTGATCAGACCATCCAACTCATGCCAGTATGGAAAACAGACCTATGTTGTGGACGTCGATGATTAGTTGTATCTGAAGAGGGTCAAGTGTGAGTGGTGGTGGTGGTGGTAATGCTGACCACAACTGTAGCAGTGACGTTGGTTGTGATAGCAGATGGAAATGGCAGAAGAAAAAAAAAAGTTGCCCCACGACATAACGAAATATATTTCAACACACAAGGTCACATCAAGAATCTTGCAAACCAAATACAACACACACACACACACAGATGGTGTAAAAGAAATTAAGAATTACCATTTTGTTCCTCATACATTCAGCTATTTTATGAATGTATAAGCAAATAAGTCTCTGTGTAGCTATGAGTATACACACACACAAATATACATAAATACACACATATACATACACATAGATACACTATATATATATATATATATATATATGTATGTATGTATGTACGTATGTATATATACACATACACAAACATACATAAATACACACACACACAAAACAATGTTTATTCAACATGTGTAAACAAACAATTTGAGGTCAAACAAGAAATCTAGAAAACAAGTGGAATTTAAGTGACGATTGTCTCCCCCTGGTTTGGAGAGAAGGGGGCGAGAGGGAGCGCAGAGTAGTGTGGAGGTGGGGTGGTGGTGGTGGTGGTGGGGGGGGGGGGCAGTGAAGACACCAGATCTCTGAGTACTGTAAATGGTAGCATGCTTGCCTGACAAGCAACAGATTCAGGTTTCAATCTGGTTCGTTTGCACTCAGAACATATCAAAGAGCGTAACTAAATCCTGAAAGGTATTTAAGTCAGACACACCAGGAATTCTGCCATTTCACCATTTCACCACCATAATCAATAGAAATAATAATAATAATAATAATAATCCTTTTTAATATAGGTACAAGGCCTGAAGTTTTCGGGGAGGGGTATAGTTGATTACATTGATCCCAGTTCATAACTGGTACTTATTTTCTTGATCCCGAAAAGATGAAAGGCAGAGTCTACCCCAGAAAGGATTTGAACTCGGAACATAGAGATGGATGAAATGCCACCAAGAATTTTGTCCATCGTGCTAACGATTCTGCCAGTTTACTGTCTTAATAACGAAAGTAATAATTATTTCAAATTTTTCCCACAGAGGCAGCTTGGGGAAGATGGGGATGAGTCGAATACATCGACCCCAGTCTTCAACTGGTACTTAACTTACAAACCCCGAAAATTTATAAACCCCAAAAAGATGAAAAGCAAAGACGACCTCAGCAGAATTAGAGCCAAGAACATAGCAATGGGCAAAATATTGCTAAGCAGTTCGTCCAGCAATGCTAACGATTTGGCCACTTTGTGCCACCTTAATGATAATAATGACAACAATTGTTTCAAATTTTGCCACAAGGCCAACAATTTTGAGAAGAGGGGAAAGTCGATTACACTGACCACCAATACTCAACTGGTACTTATTGACCCAGAAAGGATGAAAGGCAAAAAGGCAGCGAGCTGGCAGAATCGTTAGCACGCCGGGCGAAATGCTTAGCAGTATTTCATCTGCCGTTACGTTCTGAGTTCAAATTCTGCCGAGGTCGACTTTGCCTTTCATCCTTTCGGGGTCGATTAAATAAGAACTAGTTACGCACTGGGGTCGATGTAATCGACTTAATAACTCTGTCTGTCCTTGTTTGTCCCTCTAAGTTTAGCCCCTTGTGGGTAATAAAGAAATAAGGATGAAAGGCAAAGTCAAGTTCCGTGGAATTTGAACTCAGAATGCAAAGCACCAGATAAAGTGCTTCTAAACATTTTCTCGGATTCTGCCAGTTGGATGCCCTTCTGCCAATCCTCACCTGTTTCCAAGCAAAGTAATATTCCTCCATTGTCAGACATTCAGAGAAGATTGCAAATGAACAACACTGTTTGTATAACAGAGACACACGAACACACATATGAACTGAAAATGTAAAAAGTTGGAAGAATTCTGCTAAGCATTTTGGCAGAAGGTTTGCAGTTTTGAGGGGGAGGTGGGGGTTAGCCAACACCGGTGTACCCAGTTCTAGACTGGTACTTTGTTTTATCGACCCTGTCAGGATCAGAGTCAAAGTCGACCTTGGCAGGATTTGAACTCAGAATATAAAGAGCAAAAACAAATACTGCAGAGCATTTTCTCCTGATGCTCCAAACAATTCTGCCAACCACCACCCATAATAATAATAATAATAATAATAATGATCATGATGAAGATGATGATGATGATGATGATGGAGATGATGATGATGATGATGATAATGATGACGACGATGATGATAATAATGATGACGACAACGACGACGATGATGATAATAATAATAATATAATACCATTATTATTATTGTTAATAATGATTTCTTTTGTTCTTTATTTATTCATGAAGCCTGGAATATTTCAGATGAGGGTGGGTGGGCATACAAAGTTTATGAAACATAACAATGATGGGGAGGGGGAGAGAAGGGCAGAGTTATCATAATTTGTGTTGTTATGGCGATACAATCAGAAACGAAAACATATTTGTATTTTAACAAAGTGAGTCAGTGGAAAGACACTCCCTTTTGGTTTGATGACGATAATACCAACAACAACAATAATTGTTTTGAATTTTGGCTCAAGGCCAGCAATTTTAAAGGGAGACGGATAGTTGAGTACATCGACCCAGGGCTGGATTAAGGCCCATCAACGACCTAAGCCCTTAAAAACATTTCAGGGCTCCTCTATGTTTACGTAATCTAAAACACAAACAATTATAAGCCATAAATTATTTTCGTTTTTCAAAACGAAGCAAAATAACATTAAGAAGGCAGATAATGTTTATTTTTGCAGAATTCCATTTTATTTATATTTGAAAAGTTTTCTCCTATTTTTTTTTTTAAAAGCAAAATCTTTGATAAAATCCTCAAAATTAATCTCACATAACAGATCTTCTATACTTAATAGAGATAAGCTATTCCAAATATTCTTTTAGCAAGTTCAAAATTATTTCTTTGGTACCAGAAACCATTTACCATTTACCTTCATGCCCTAAGCACATGCTTATTTTGCTTAATGGTTATTCCAGTGTTGTAATGACTCCAGTATTTTACTGGCACTTTATTTTATCAGCCCTGTGAAGGGATGAGAAGTAGAGTTGACATCAGTGGTATTTGAACTCAGAAGACAAACAACTGGAACAAATACTGCAAAGCATTTCGTTCTGCCAACCTGCTACCTTGATGATAATATTAGTCCTTTCCATTTTTATCAACCCCAAAAGGACGAAAAACAGAAGTGACCTTGGCAGAATTTGAACTCAGAACGTAAAGGGCAAAGGGAAATTGCACTAAGCATTTTGTCCAGCATGCTAACAATTCGACTGCCTTACACAACAACAACAATAACAATAATAATAATAATAATAATAATAATGATTTCAAATTTTGGCCAATAGGTCATCAGTTACGGGAAGGGGGTAAATTGATTTTATTTACCCCGGTGCTTAACCGGTACTTAATTTATCAACCCCAGAAGGACAAAGGGCAAAGTTGACCTCGGCAGAATTTGAACTCAGAATTAAAAAACCCAATAGAAATAATACTGCAAAGCATTTTGTCTGACACACTAATGATTAAGCCAATTAATAATAATAATAATAACAACAACAACAGCAATAATAATCTTTTCTGCTAAAGGTACAAGGCCTGAAATTTGGTAGGAGGGGACTAGTTTATAACATCGACCCCAGTGCTTGACTGGTACTTAATTTATTGACCCCGAAAGGATGAAAGGCAAAGTTGACCTCGGTGGAATTTGAACTCAATGTGAAGACAAACAAAATGCTGTTAAGCATTTTACCCAACATGCTAACGATTCCGCCAGCTCAATACCTTAATAATGATAATAATGATAATAATAATAATAATAATAATAATAATAATATAATAAAACAGCATTCCAACACGACTATATAACACTTTGAAATACCTTTCAATAAATAAGAAAAGAAATGTAAAAATGAAAAGATATTGAAATAAAACAAAAACCATTTACAAACAGCAAAGTCACAATAGCAAGAGGCACCAGGTAAGGCATCAAAATTAATTAAAGCATGTGTGTGTGTGTGATGTGTGTGTGTGTGTGGTGTGTGTGTGTGTGGTGTGTGTGTGTGTGTGGTGTATGTGCTATACATAGATTAAGCACAGGACCAGAGTAGCCTAGAACATTCCAAGTAAGATTTATGAAAGGTGGGGAAGAAAAAAAGGTTTCTATCCCTTATTGTACACATACATAACACTGGTACAGCCACACACCAAGATGTACTTATACACACAGACAATATATACGTACACATTAACCGAGTGATGCAATTTTTGTTAATTACCAATAAGAGAAAAATAAGTCAGAATGGGCCATGGGGGAATATATTTGAACAACAGAGACAAATACAGGTCTATCAAATATCTGTTTCTTTATTACCCACAAGGGACTAAACATAGAGGGGACAAACAAGGACAGACAAACGGATTAAGTCGATTACATTGACCCAAGTACGTAACTGGTACTTAATTTATCGACACCGAAAGGATGAAAGGCAAAGTCGACCTCGGTGGAATTTGAACTCAGAACGTAACGGCAGACGAAATACGGCTACACATTTCGCCTGGCGTGCTAACGTTTCTGCCAACTCGCCAGTCTATCAAATATCATACAACATAAATCCTGGATTTGTTAAAATTTATCTCCAACTCCAGAGTATCAGTTCCACATCTCAACCCATTTTTGCTTAAATTATGCAAATTAAATTATGCAAATTACCAAAACCATATACACATATGGATATAACTGTGTATGTGTGTGTATACTTAAAACTGTGCTATTATGTAAATGAGTTATGCCCTCATTCTTGATTAAGTTTTGATAATTAGTTCCTTGCTACAAACATTTAGCACCTAAAGAAGGAAAGATTCAGAAATCTTGAATTGTTAAATAACAGAAATGGCAAGTTCAATCCACACTCAAGGCTGTTAAAATCAAGCCTTGTTTTTATTAAGAGATAAAATATTCTTGGCTATAAACTTGTATATTTATTGAATTAGCATTTTTTACCACGTGGAATTGAAATTACAGCTGGATCCAATTATAATCTAACTAGATTTCCTTTCAAGAGTTAAATACTCAAATAGAAAGACTCGAAACGTGGGTTTTGGACATTCAAGTAATCTAAGGCATGCAGAGTTATGTCCCTTCCCCAAGGACGTGATTCGTTGGCGTTCTAATCATTTTTGCATGGACATGTAGCCAAATACTATGGCCCAGTTCTGGAAACTTGGAACATGTGGCAGAGAAACAGAAAAACATATAATCAGCCCAACACGAAGAATGGAAAATAAAAACACTAAAAACAACAGCAATAATAATATGTAACATTAATAGAGATTTATATGACATTGTCTAAAATATATATATATATATATATATACACCATGTAGACACGTGACTGCTCATACTCACCCATGTTCACTAAATGAGTGCCAAAAATTTAGAAAAGTAAAGAAAAAAATACAATAAAGTAATAAAAAGATTCCAGTGAAAATGTGACAATATTGCAGAGTGAAACAAAATTTGTGAGAAAGATTCTACACACACACACACCACACACACACATATATTCATAATATATATGTGTGTATGTGTGTCTATATATATATATATATCATACAAACATAATTTACACCTAAGAAGAAAAATTAGCTAATTCTGTCATATGTTTCAACTGATTTACCAAGAGAATATCCATTTATAATTAAATAATTAATCAATACAATCTATTTAGCAAAACACCTTCATCAGGGAATTTATTTAATATCTATATATCTATCTATCTATATATATATATATATATATATATATATATATATATATATATATAATTCAGGGTAAATACTTGATAACTGTAAGCACTTGTATATGCCAGTTAGTGGTGTAGGTGATAGGGTATATTTATCAAAAGAAAAACAGGATGCAGAGGATTTAGCGGTACATATGTTTCTGGCTTTATTGGACAGTTTATATCAATGCATAATTGATGTAACATGTAGGTCAACAGCCTTCTTCAGCCGCGCACAATTACCACACTAAAGGCATGTATTACATTATTGCAGGTTTGAGAAGAAGTTTGTATATATATGTTCAACTGCTAGTGTTGTTTAGACTTGCAAGTAGATTATCCTCGCCTGGTCTGCTTCCAGTATGGTAGTTAGGTAACTACTTACTGTAGCTAGTAGTATTACTAGTGTGTGATAGACACACACACTTCAGTTCTGTAATATGATGCAATAAAGTGTTTCCCTGTTGGTCGATTCTGTGGTGAAGCATTTAATTCACTCGGAATCTCCAAACCACCACAATGCTGGAACGTATGGTTTATCTACGAACGATATAAGCTTGTACTTGTTGTAACTTGACAAATAAAGCAAATACGCAACCGAAATATTGCAAAACTTTTGACTCGGCACAGTCTATCGACTGCTCCTTATTTTCTGAGAGAGAAGAAGAGGAAGGAAGAAAGAGGGAGAGGACGAGAGAGAGACCCACATGAAGAGCAATGAGACTCCATGTGTGTGTACTGCATTGTTTAATTGTGCAACACATGTGATTTGCAAACCATGTGGTCACAGCAAAACTAAACATACAATAGTTCTAATTAGTGCATGCGTGTGTTTGTGTGTGTGTGTGCATGTAGGGATATGGGAGAGGGAGTGTAAACAGAGGGAGAAAGAGAACAATAATGGGAAGGATGAGCTAGGTGAGGGGTGGGGAGTGGGGTAGCAGGAGCAATAGGGAATGGAGGAGTGGAAGTGGGCGGGATGGTAGGAGTACAAGAAAGAGAAAGCAAGAGACTGGGAGAGGGAAAGAGAAGGGGGGGCGAGAAAGATGTGAGGTAGATATGTAGAAAGGAGGCAGTGAGGGTGAATTGTGGAAGAAAGAGAAAGGTGAACAGATGACAAGGTATAACCGAGTATCTAAACACACACACACGCACACACACACACCAAGACCTCTTTGATGAAAAGAACCGACTTACAATTTCTTGGATTTCATTTCAGGAGCAGGTGAGACTTTAAATGCAGGTAAATGGATCACACCCTCAGCTTTCAAATCCTGAAAAAAAAACAAGACAATATCTCAGATAGGTTAGTTAAGGTTCCCACATCACTTGACACAAATACACATTCATATACACAGCAGGAGAAAGGAATCACTCAACAGGTCTGACCCCTCCTTGCTAGTATACTATCTATATTATATTCCCTATTCTCTCTTATACTCAAGTTCTTGTACATTGAAACCATGTCCTCACACCTCTCTCTTTTCATCTCTCTTTCCAGCTGTTCCATCCCATTCTTATATAATGTAGGGAGCAACCATGTATCTCTCCACATCAGTAGTTCCCAACCATCTTTTAATGCCTATGGACCCCTTTAACTCCTGTCATTCAAGGCTTAAAAAATCCATTTATATTTTTTATGTTATCAGGAATTGTATACTCATTACTCCTTTACTTGTTCCAGTCAGTTGATTGCGGTCATGCTGGAGCACCGCCTTTAGTTGAGTAAATTGACCCCAGGACTTATGCTTTGTAAGCCTAGTACTTATTCTAACGGTCTCTTTTGCCAAAATGCTAAGTTATGGGGACATAAGCACACCAGCATCGGTTGTCGAGCGATGTTGGGGAAACAAAAACAGACACATACACACACATATATATATATACATATATACGATGGGCTTTCAATTTCCATCTACTAAATCCACTCACAAGGCTTTGGTCTTCTACTATAGCCTGAGACTATAGTAGAAGACCTTGCCCAAGGTGCCACGCAGTAGGACTGAACCCAGAACCATGTGGTTGGTAAACTACTTACCACACAGCTACTCCTGTGCCTATAAAAAAAATGTTGAAATATTTTGTGTATTGTAAGAGGATAACTAATTTATTGCAGATAAATTTTAACAAAATCTTATATGGACCCCTGAAGGGCCATTTGGATCTCGGTTGAGAACTCCTGCTCTACAAAAAGACACTTGATCCTGTCCTGGCACAAAGCCAGCTTCCTCCCTATTACAACCCGATTCAGTTGAGAGCTTTTATGATGTTTATTTTATCTTTTTCTTTTGCAAGTTACATGGTAACCTTGCTTGTGCTGGTGACACAGAAAATAAGGCACCCACTACACACTGTAAAGAGGTTGCCATAGAAACCCTGCCAAAGTAGACATTGGAGCTTGACACCATCCTCCAACTCATCAGATCCTATATCAGCATGGAAGACAGATGTTAAATGATGATGATCAAGATTAATCATGCTGATACAGGTACATACAAATGCAAATTAGCTAATTGTGAATCTATCTTAAGCAGATCAGACCGAAAATGTCGCTAGAAGCTAGGATCACCAAGCATAGATTGGCATATTTTGGTCATGTTATGCAAAGAAAATCCCTGGAGAAGGACATCATGCTCGGAATGGTCAGTGGCAAGAGAGGAAGAGGCCGACAAAGAACCAGCTGGCTTGACACCATCAAGAGGGATACCGGAATGGACATAGCCAATCTGAAAGAAGCAGCCCAGGATAGAACTGACTGGAGGACACTGATCAAACAAGTGACCAAGAGTCGACTTCGACTGAGCGGATAGATAGATAGATAGATAGATAGAATCTATCTTAATAACTGTTTGTAATTATAAGCTCCATAACCTAACAGGCCACAAAATTCAAAACAGACTTTGAGTTTAATAAAATGATATAAAAGCCAATTTCGGTGCCTTACGTCATTTCTCTTGTAGTGGAACATGTTGCTTTCCTTCAGAATACACCATCGTTTCTTCCAGTTCTTTCCCAGAGGCCCTGCACTCTGTTTCTTCTTGTATAACCAGCCTTCACAATCCCCTCGGCCTAAATCTTTACAGGAAATCCTCCTGTCTGCGGCTGTCAAAGACAAAAGAAAACACCAGAACTTACAACACAAAAAAGACAACAACAACAACAAATAACAATTTCATTTACCAAGATATAATACATCGTATTGGGACAGGGGTTTTAGACATTTTGGCACAACAGTTCTGGCCTTGCTTACTTGGTGTCACTGATTTGATGGTGGAGGCACGTGGCTTAGTGGTTAGGGTTTCAGCACCATGATCGTAAGATTGTGGTTTCGATTCCTGGACCGGCGACGCGTTGTGTTCTTGAGCAAAACACTTCATTTCACGTTGCTCCAATCCACTCAGCTGGCAAAAATGAGTAACGCTGTGAATTTCCCCGTCCAGCTGGGGAACACATACGACATAGAAACCGAGAAACCGGGCCCATGAGTCTGGCTACGCTTTAAAAGGGCACATGTATGTCCGTCTCTAGTGCCAAAAAGTACAGTTAGTAAAACAGATTCAATGTCCAGTCAGTCATGCCAAATTACCAGTGACCAAACAGCCTTGACCAAACATCTCATTCTGTTGAGAAAAGGGTTTTTGGCCCTGTGGCAAGTTGAATAATCACCATTCATCTTGAGGAGGGTTGGTCAACTCATCATAACTAAGTTATACATGGTGGGTACTGTGATAACCAGTGGCATATAACAAGTTACCCTGGCAATAAGCCATACAAAGCAGGTTTGCTCCATACATGGAAGTTTGCCCTGGCAATCCTATCATCGTCGTTTAACGTCCACTTTCCATGCTAGCATGGATTGGACGATTTGACTGAGGACTGGCGAACCAGATGGCTGCATTAGGCTCCAGTCTTGATCCGGCAAAGTTTCTACAGCTGGATGCCCTTCCTAACGCCAACCACTCCGAGAGTGTAGTGGGTGCTTTTACGTGCCACTGGCACGGGGGCCAGTCAGGTGGTACTGGCAACGACCTTGCTCGAATTTTTTTACACATGCCAACGGCACAGTTGCCAGTAAGGCGATGCTGGTAACAATCCCACTCGAATGGTGCCTCCTACATGCCACCGGCACGGAAGGCAGTTAGCCGCTCTGGCAACAATCATGCTTGGATGGTGCTCTTAGCACCCTACTAGCACGGGGCACAAGTGCCAGTAAGGCGAAGTTGGCAACGATCACACTCGAATGGTGCTTTTTATGTGCCACTGGCATGAAAGCCGGTTAGCCGCTCTGTCACATAAGAAATAGCCCTAGTAACCAGTTATACATAGAAGGCTGCCTTGGCAATCAGTTTGTACAGGGAAGGCTTCCAATAGCAATCAGATATACATGGCCAGTTGTCCAAGTAATTATCTACAGGTGCAAGGTTGCCCTAGCAATCAGCTAATACATGAAAGGTTGTCACAAAAATACCATTTGTACAGTGTGGATTTCACGAGCAATTCAATTATATAAGTGAGGGTTGCTGTAGCAATCAAAGTATACATGAAATACTGCCATAAAAACCAGCTATACATCAGTTAAGTTGCCCTGGCAATCAGTTACGTATGGCAGGTTGCCCTGGCAATTAACTATATATGGCAGGTTGCCCTGGCAATTAGCTGTGTATGGTAGGTTGCCCTGGCAATTAGCTGTGTATAGCAGGTTGCCCTGGTAATCATCTGTATGTGGCAGGTTGCCCTGGCAATTAGCTGTGTATGGTAGGTTGCCCTGGTAATCATCTGTATATGGCAGGTTGTCCTGGCAATTAGCTGTGTATGGTAGGTTGCCCTGGCAATTAGCTGTGTATGGTAGGTTGCCCTGGCAATCATCTTTGTATGGCAGGTTGTCCTGGCAACCTGCTATATTTAGTAAGTCACCTTGACAACCAGATATAAACTAGCAGGTTACCTTGACAACTATCTATAAATGACCCAGCTGCCTATAATTAGCCTGTTTATAATTAGGTTGCTTATAATTAGTCATTATCCAACTGTGCTACAAGCTGTGAGCAGCAAACAACATATGAATCTCTCTCTCTCTCTCTCTCTCCCTCTGCACTGGAATGTGCACTGTTAGATGCATCGAAATGCTGCACAGCAGCTGCATGTGACAATATTTAATTACAAAAGGAAAAGAAATAATATAGGTGCAATAGATCTTTGCAGCAGGTAAATGCAGCATGCAGTGTTGCAGGTAAAAGTGCATACTAATAAGATACAATAACTTGTTAATGGGTTGCTGTTGTTGTTGTTATGGTTAAAGGAGTCAGTAGCATTAGGTGTTGAGTGTGCGTGTGCATGTGTGTATGTGTGTGTGTGCGCATGTATATGTGTGTGTGTGTGCGCATGTGTGTGTGTGTGTGTGTGGTAGTACAGTGTGTGTTCACATTATTGCATTGTGCACATGTGTATGCGTGCATGAATGTAAATGTGCTGTAAGTATGTATGTATGATTATGCATGTGCATGTATAGGGGTATGTGTGTGTGTGTGTGTGTGGTAGTATATTGTGTGTGTTCACATTATTGCGTGTGTGTGTGTGTGTGTGTGTGTGTAAGATTATGTCATGCCTGTGTGTGTGTGTGTGTGTGATTATGAGTGTTAGAGTATGTGAGGGAGAGTAAGAGGCAAACAAGAGATAGAGAGAGAGAGAGACAAAGGCAATTAGAAGAGAAAATGAGAAAAAAGACAAGGGAAAAGGGGACAGAGAAGAGGGGAGAACAACAGGGTAATGTGAGATGGGAGGAGGGGGAAGAGGAGAGGGTAACAAAGAGGTGGGAAAGAACATGTGTGGTTAACCATAGAATGAATATGAAAGGAGGTGTGTGTGTGTGTGTGTGTGTGCAGAGGGTGGGGGGTCACAATCAGATATGGCTGTGTAGTTAGGACGTTCACTCCCCAACATTGTGTGTTTGGGGTTCAGTTCCACCGTGTGGCGCTTTGGGCAAGTGCTTTCTACTACAGCCCCAGGAAGACCAAAGCTTTGAGAGTGGATTTGGTAGACGGAAACTGAAAGAAGCCTGTCACATATAGGTTTTCCCTCCTATCTATTAAAGGAGGCACAAGCACTTTCACATGCATGTATACACATGACAAGAACTTCTGCCAGCCAAATTCAATCTCAAAGCTTCGGTTGGCCCAAAGCTAAAGCAGAAGACGTTTGCTCAAGATGCCACACAGTGGGACTGAACCTGAAACCATATCCTTAAGAAGCAAGCTTCCTAACTACACAGCCATTGTACAAGTGCATGTGTGTACAGGGAGAGGAGAAAGGTCCAGCGGTGAGTAACTGTTTTTCAAGAACAAGTGCTGCTCAGAGTTTGGCGACAGACATTTGAAAGGAATACTTACCAACTCGTTTTGATGTCTTGGCACG
Source organism: Octopus sinensis (assembly GCF_006345805.1). Taxonomy (NCBI): domain Eukaryota; kingdom Metazoa; phylum Mollusca; class Cephalopoda; order Octopoda; family Octopodidae; genus Octopus; species Octopus sinensis. The sequence continues at coordinate 10,952,806 of NC_043017.1, read as the reverse complement.
GCGCCTCACAACCTGAGACTGAAGAGGAAAACGGAAATCAATTAATTTAATTTAATTTAATTTTTATTGGCTCAAAAAGCAAAAAGCAATTAGAATTCAGTGTCATTCAAAATCTTCATCATATCCACTCACACATACGCACAGCATTTCACTGGCTTAGATTGTTTGATGTGATCATACTGGAGCAATATTTCAAGAGTACAGCCCCCTATACAAACTGCAACAACACATCTACAAAAACACACACAACATGATTCTGCATGGCATTTAACCAAGAAGAGACATTTCTGTGATACCCATAGTGAAAGCTGCAAATCCTTGACTGGGAAGGAGGAGTGACAAATATAGATACAAAGATACACACACACGATGGGATTCAACACAGTTTCCATCTACCAAATTTACTCGCAAAGTGATCTGGGGCTATAGATAAAGACACTTGCCCAAGGTGCTGTGTAGAGGGATTGAACCCAAAAGCACACAGTTACAAAAATTATAATGAAAGCTCGTCTTTCTTTTGCAGCTCATTAACAAGTAATGGTCACCTACTCATTAACGAGCCTGCTTCCATCTGTACATATGTACACAATGTTCATTATATAATTAATGCAATATAATTATGTGTTGGGGTATTGTCTAAGTGGAAAATAACGAGGTAAGATAAAGCGTGAATATATTTATTACAGGAATATTTCTGATTAAATATATACCATATACACACATTCATACGTGTTCACATACACATGCATATGTACATACATTAATAAACACACACATGCATATACCAATTTTTCACACATGCAAACACACACACACACACACACACGCATATCTCCATTTGTTCACACAAATACACACACACATGCCTACACTCATTTCTTCACGTGTTATACATATATACACACACACACACACATTCATATATATATATATATAATATATATATATACACACACACACACACAACACACATTCATATATATATATATATATATATATATATACCACATATATATATATATTATATATATATATATACACACACACACCACACACACATTCATATATTATATATATATATATATATATACACACACACACACACACACATTCATATATATATATATATATATATATATATACACACACACACTCATATATATATATATATATATATATACACACACACACACCACACCACACATTCATATATATATATATATATATATTATATATACACACACACACACCACATTCATATATATATATATATATATATATATATATATATATTATATATATATACACACACACATTCATATATATATATATATATATATACCACACACACACACACCACATTCATATATATATACACACACATGCAACATATTTTGCATGCACATTCATACACATATACAGACACGAATATACACATACGCATGTATATACCCACACAACACACATTCTCCCTCCAAAAGGCATTCAACAGTTTCTTTAATGGTATCCCTTCCCCCCTCACAACCTCCCCCACCGCATTTTATTCCACCCCACCCCCACCTTTTACTTCTGTCTTAAGTAAATGCAGCATGAACAACAACAACAAGAAAAACACCAAAACAAAAAGAAAACATTTGCTGTTTAAATTAGCACCATTTTAGATATTGTTTCTAGGTTTAAGTGGAGTGGTGGAGGTGGCGGCTGTGGTGGCAGTGATGGTGGTGGTGGTAATGATGATGGTGGTGGTGGTGGTGGTGATGGTAATGATGATAGTGGTGGTGGTGGCAGTGGTGGTGGTGGTGGTGGTGATGGTGGTAATGATGATAATGATTAATTATTATCAGTAATGATTATAATTATGATGATGATGGTGGTGGAGGGGTGTTCATAACGAGGATGGTGCTAATGGTGGTGGTGATGATTATGATGGTGGTTTGTGATGGTAGTTGATAATGATGATGATTATGAGCGTTTTGATGATGATGATGATGGGGGTAGTGGCGGTGGTGGTGGAGATGATAATGAAGATTATGATAATTTTGATGATAATGATGGTAATGAGGATAGTGATGGTAACGACTACAAAGAGGAAGAGTGGCAGAGTGGTGTGTTGAACATGAGAATCATAAACAAAAGCACAGGGTGGGGTGGGGCGGGGGTGTAAAGAGCGGGGTTGGTGTTGAAGGTGGTGGGGAAGGGGAAGGGTGTTGTTGTTGTTGTTCTCGTTTTAGAGTAAAAACAAGCCCAAAACAAACAACAAAACAAATGAAATAATTATGACAGCTGGTGGAAGTCAGTAGTGGAGGTCTCTTCTGGGTAGAGGAGTGACGGGAGGAGAAGAAGATGAATGAAGTGGGAGAGGGGTTAGCTACAAGCCATCCCCCACCCAGCTCACATTTGCTCTCCCTTTCACTCTCACTGTATTTGAAAGATATGCTGTTGTTTAGCCCCGGGTCAGCCTTGATTAAGCAGTCCTGTCAGTGGCATAGCTTGGGTGTGTGAATCACAAAGGGTAGCCACATTTTATATATATATGTGTGTGTGTGTGTATGTATATATATATATATATATATATATATATAAACAAAGGGCAGAGGAACTCTTGAGAGTCAACGGCCATCCAATAAACGTCTTAAGGCTGTATCATGCGCGGGGACATAGAAATAATCAGACTGAATACCCGATCGCGTGGTTAAACCATTGGGCGTGAATGACTCCTAGCCTTTGTTAGGGCATCCTTCTAGGAGAAGGTAACTCCGACACTGCGGCTCAGTGGTTACCGATGATGTTGACTTGTTCTTCTTTTCGGATTATGGCTGCTGTTGCTTAGTGAGTGGGATTGACTCAGTGCACAGCCTTTCCTCACTTTACAAAAAAATCTTCTTGCACAGGCATTGCACCATAACAACATTGATTAAGCTTCGTGCAATGGCCATACTCAATAATGAGGGGGCAGCCACCATATATATATATATATATTATATATATATATATATATATATATATATATATGTATGTATGTATGTATACATATGTGTGTTTGCTATAATTAAAGGTATGTTATGTTTAAGATATGGAGAAGCAAAGGTGTCAGTGGTAAAACAAAACTGAAGCTGGTCAAGACATTGGTCTGACCAGTTTCACTCTAGAGATGGGAAAACTGGAAAGTGACAAAGATGGAAGCAAGAACAATGGACAGTTTCTAGAATAGTTGACATCAAGAGGCTGCAAAGAGGTCTGAAATTACATAACTAAGACGACAATGGGCATCAACAGGGATAAGGATGAAATAAGATGCAGGTGCTGGAACCAGACCGGGGACATCCTCAGACAAGATTGAGAAAGTGATTGTTTGGTAGCACTAAAATGGAAGCCTGAGGAGAAAAGAGCAGCAGGGCTCTCAAAAACCACATGGCAAAGGACCATTGACAAGGAGAGGAGGAAGGAGAAGGTGGAATGAGACCAGAACAGCGGCAGAAAACCGAACTGGTTTGAGAGATTGTGTTGCGATCTTATGTCCCTCATGGTATGAAGAGAACAAACTATGTTTCAGGAAAAGAGGTGGTAGTCACTTTGGCCACTGCACAGGATGACCAAAACCCATGCTTCTGCCACAGGGACTAGAAATCAATGTAAAGCAGTGCTTCTCAACCATTTTGTTCAAACCGAACCCCAACCTCCCATCTTCTTTGTCATCACCTCCTAATGTCAGTCTTCCATCTTGGCATGGGTTGGATAGTTTGTCAGAATCCAACAGGTCAAAGGACTGCATCAAGTGCCAGTGTCTGCTTTGGCGTGGCTCCCGTGGTTGCTTACACTTTCTAACACTAACCACTTTACAGACTGCTTTTTTTCATGGCACCAGCACAAGTGAAGTCACAGTATAGCATACAAGACTAAGACACCGTTTAAAAGAATGAGGCTATACTTAGACAGGGAAGCACCTTTATGCAATATTATGAAAGATTAGATTATGAGGGAAGAGGCTGGGATAAGTTTCTTGCTGAAGAGGAGAGACATTCATTTGTTATTTATGCCCCATTTTCAAATAACCCTAGCCCTCTAAAATATTGCTGTGCCCTGCCAGTGGGGACATGCACTCCATCTAGAGAAATATCCTTCAACAAATACCTGTCTATAAAAAATTCTTTCTAGTTTTGGCACAAGGCCAGCAATCTTAGATGAGAGGGTTAGGCAATTACATCAACTCCACTGCTCAACTCGTACTTATTATCAACCCTGAAGAAGGAAAAGGATGAAAGGCAAAGTCAGCCTTAGCAGAATTTGAACTCAAATGTAAAGGGCGGCAAGAAATACTGCTCAGCCTTTTGTGTCTGCTGGATTAACAATTTTGCCATCTTGCTGCATATCTGCCTTTAATCCTTTAGCAATCAGAAGATCACTCGGTGAGATGCAAGGTTTATCGACATTGTGAATGAGTCGTGAATTATCTCATAACTTTGATGATAATTTTGAGAATGACCTTGCAGGGCAGTTGTGAGAGGCCAGACCTGGTCAGTTTGAATAGAAAACACCCTCGCAGAACACACACACACACAACCTCTACCACCATCACTACTAACCACAAACTAACAGATTAAGATTATCCAACCACTAATCCCATCCAAACACAATAGACAGTAAACAAAAATAAACAACACAGCCTAAAGGGATGACATGTGACTGCGAAGATGAGTGGTGGTGGTGACATGTGACTATAGTGGGGGTGGAGGTGATGGCACTGTGTTGATGATGGTGGTGGTGGTGGAGGTGGTACTGTGCATGACATGTGACTGAGGTGTTTACGTTGTGGCAGTGACAATAGTACTGCAGTGGTGGTGGTGGTCCTGCAGTAGGGGTGTGTGGGTGCCCCACTCTTGGAGTAGGTTGTTGTTTAACCCCATGTCAACCTTTATTAAGTAGACCTATGATCAAAGGCATTCCAGCCCTGACCATCCCGTCTTTGTAAAGGTTTTAAGGCTGGCAATTTTAAGCTGATAGGGTATGATTTGAGGGAAAGATGGCTATTATTTTTCACAGGTTTAGTGATATGTTCGGTGTGACATGATTAGCAAGGGTGAGTTTAGAAAGTAGGGGACCACAATGACTGAGATGTAGAAACCATGCCACAACAGAATTGGAGCCTGGCAGTCTCTGACTGACCAGCTCCTTTCAAACTGTTTGACCAATTCCAGCATGGAAATGGACATTATATGATGATGATGATGAATTACGTGTTATTACCACCACCACAGCAACAACAACAACAATGCTAACAACAGCAGCAACAACACTACTACTACCATCATGATACTACTACTACTTCTACCACCACCATCACTACAGCCCTGCTAATACCATCACTACAATACTACTACTACTACTAATACCACCACCACATTGCTAAAACCATCAGCAGCACTGCTGCCACCACTACCTCAAAAGCTAATATTACTACAACCATCACCACCACCATTCCAAAATTGGTAATACCACCAGAAGCAGCAGCATTACCATCATCATTACCACATCCATCACTGACTATCATTACTGCACCACCACCACAACCGCCACCACCACCGCCGCCACCACCACCACCACCACCACTACCACCATGAAGATGATAGAGATATTGGTGATGGTAAGGGCAATGGTAGAGGTTGATAGTGACAGCAGTAGTTGTAGTAGTGGTAGCAGTAATGCCTTAATCTGTCAAGGCATCCAGCCACATCATCATCATCACTTCTAGAGACCTACATGAAATTTGAGTCAGTGTCCTTCATATGAAACTGGTCAAGTACATATGCGGATGATGGCTGACCACTCACAGCCACTAACCACTAACGATGCAAACCCTTTTTGATGCACAACTTTCGAAACCCCACCACCACCACCACACATTCCCTGCCACCCCAACCCTTCTCTCTCTCACGACTGGCAAAATTGCGCAAGAAACAAAGGCCAGTCTGTATATTTTCAGGAAATTCTAGCCACTTGAGAGTCGAGTGGAACTTGGTGAGGCTAAGCTTTCAGACTGACCACAAAATATTCTATAAAAAAAAAAAAAAAGGAACCCCCCACCCCAAGGAAAAGAGCAAATATGTCAACTCTGAGACCAATAACACGAAATTGAAAGCTGACAAATACATCCGGTCTTTAAGGACCTCACCTAACCCTGTGCACCACTTCAGATGATGAATTAATGGCTGTCTCATTTCTCTGCTGGCCACAACATGCAAAACTGTGTGGTTAAGGAGTTCACTTGGGAACCACATTGCTGCAGGTTCAATCCTGCAGTGGAGGAGCATTGGAGCAAGCATTTTCTACCACAGCCTTGGCTGGCTGGATCAACGGCTTTGGGTGACCCAAGCCCTTATTACTGGACACCTTAGAGGTTGAGTGGATTTGGTATATGAGCCAACTGACAGCTTGGGAGAGGAAAAAGGACCATCTTAATGGCATTATAATTCTGCAGGAAAATGCAATATACTGCGCCCCTACATGTGCAATCACAACATAATAACATACATCATTAACGGGATCCCTAGAGGCGTGGGAGGGCCCCTATTGTGTGCTCCTTATGATGGTACTCTCTAGAGTCGGATGAAAAAAAAAACCCAGTCAAATATGATTTGAAATCAGAATCTCTCATAACATCATTCCAATCATCATGGTAACTGGCCTTTTTTTTTCACATGGTCATCCACCCTGCAAAAAATAGCAACCAAATCTTTCTTATGATACACCTACCATCTCAAAAAAGTGAAAAAAGGATGTGCGCTAAACAATGTAGTGACCCTCCATATATAAAAGTATGAGGTGGTCATGGATGGATTGCCTTATGATTATAGGTCTCTTGGATCAGGACTAATTTTAGGCAAAACATCAGACAGTTGAGAAATAAAATGCAAAGGCAACCACAGAATGGTTTTGCCAAACCATTAAGCCATGGGGATGTAAACAAACCAACACCAGTTGTCAAGTGGTGGGAAGGAGGAGTGACAAATATAGATACAAAGATACACACACAAGATGGGATTCAACACAGTTTCCATCTACCAAATTTACTCACAAAGTGATCTGGGGCTATAGATGAAGACACTTGCCCAAGGTGCAGTGTAGAGGGATTGAACCCAAAAGCACACAGTTACACAAAAAAAAAAACTAAACCACAAAGCCAAGCCTCAACTGAGAATTCCAATATCAGAAGAGAATCTTTTACAGAATGCCAAAACTATTTTTAGACGTTCCATCCGTTCTTTCTCGTTAATTAGACACATTGTGCAGATGCCCTGATACTGCACTATCTGCATTGTCAATGTGCAAGCGTTATCGATATTTCCATCACGTTATATACTGCAGCATCTAATGCAGCTTATTGCGCTTGTAATACACATGGTTGCTGAACTAAAGGCCTGATGCACTGCCATGTATAATAGTGGTATTGTGCACATACTCAGTGATGCACCTGTTATTGCCCACTGCACTATGAATGTTGAACGACATATCTGCAGTCTGATGCACCTGTGGAACTACAATGCATGACTGCTGCATCACACCTGCTACAATGTGCAACAAGTTACTACCTGTTGCACTATTTGCATTATAGCTGGTGAACCACATGTTCTACTGAAGAAAACTTCAAATAATGTAGTCCTAGATACACTTAGCAAAAATATCTACTGGATTAGACCAGCTTAAATTAACCCTTTAGCATTTAAACCGTCCATATCCGGCCAAAAGTATTCTACCTGTTTTATGTCCAGACTGGCCAGATTTGGTCTCTCACACCAACCCTACAATATCGTTTTAAAAATTAACAGCTACCTCATGAAAATCTCATAGCACCAAGATAATGCCTGATTAGTTCAAGGCAATGTGGATAAAAAAGGATTAATTTTGGCAGAATAATGCAAACACTAAAGGGTTAATCCTTCTAACACCAACTGCCCTTGGTTCTCTGATACAAATTCCTTGCTTTAAAGTGATCTTAATTTAAACCTTTTTTGCTACAGGTTAATTGAAGTTTTAAACATCAGCTCAATAATGGCGACAATCTTTTACTGCATCGTTATTTATTTATTTTTCAAAATTAATTAAATAAAGGACAGAGAGTTTTCAACAGAAAAATATTAACAAAGGAGTCAAATGAATCCTTTTGCTACCATTTTACGTGAGACCACTCCTGGTTCTATAATTCAAACTTCCTGTTCTAAGGTGACCTGAATTAAAAACCTTCCATCAAAATTCCTCCAAAACACCAACTTAATAATGACCAAATTATTTTACTAAATTCTTTATTTTCAAAATATGACACAGACTTCCCGTTTTAACCCTTTTGTGTTCAGATTATTCTGTCAAATGTGATGTTTGTTTATTTAAAATGGTTTGAATTAATCATGCATTATCTTGTAGTTTAGAGATTTCAGTGATGTGATTTTTTAGCTTTAGAATGACATTGTAGGGCTGAGGTGAGGGGTGAGATCTGGTCAGTTTCAATATAAAATAGGTTAAATATTTTGGCCAGATATGGCCGGTTTGAATGCTAAAGGGTTAAAGTGATCAAAGCTAAAACATTTCATCAACATTTCATTTATATTCCAAACACCAGCTTTGTCATAACCAAATTATTTTACTAATTTCTTTGTAATTTTTAAAAATTATATACAAAAGCTGTGTATTTCAACAGAACAATAATAACAAAAGGGTTTAAAAAAAACATCATGCAATAAAAAAAACAATAATAATAATAATACAAAAAAGGGGAAAGAAAAGTAAAAAAAAAAAAAGGGTCAATACTCACTTCTGATGTATTTTTCCCCATTGGTATCATTTGGGCGACACCGCCCACTACAGTACAAGTGTAACTGGGGAAAGAGAACAGAAAACAAAAGATGAAGAAATGGTTGAATTGTGGAGATGAGAATGAAGGAACAAATAATGGAAAGACATCAATATTTTTGGAAGAATGCAGAATCGAGATTAGGGACACACTGAGCAAACATGACCCCGTCTCCATAACATGTGACCATTGCTCCTGTTCTTTTTTACTACGTCGACTGCCCAGAGGGCAAATGGCAAACATGAACCATGATGGGTGAAAGAGAGGGGAGATGACAGTGAAGGAATAATAATTAATTCGTTTATTGCCCACAAGGGCTAACAAAAATCAATTAAAACATAAAGGGACAAAAACACAGGACGAAAGTTACAAAGGGGTTTTGTCCGTTTGGAAAGGGACCGTGTACAAAAGCAGGATAACAACGAAAAATAAGTAACAATTAAAACTCCCAACAGGGGGAGGCGCTTCGAAAGGTTACTCATGGAAAAACCCATAAAAGCCACGGGAGCCTGGTCAAAAGGGGGGTAGAGAGCCCCTTTCTCCTTTTATATTTCCTTTTAATTTTTCACAGCGCAGGAGTGGCTGTGTGGTAAGTAGCTTGTTTATCAACCACATGGTTCCGGGTTCAGTCCCACTGCGTGGAACCTTGGGCAAGTGTCTTCTACTATAGCCTCGGGCCGACCAAAGCCTTGTGAGTGGATTTGGTAGACGGAAACTGAAAGAAGCCCATCATATATATGTATATATATGCATGTGTGTGTTTGTCCCCCTAGCATTGCTTGACAACTGGTGTGTTTATGTCCCCGTTAATTAGTGGTTCGGCAAAAGAGACCAATAGAATAAGTACTGGGCTTACAAAAGAATAAGTCCCGGGGTCGAGTTGCTCGATTAAAGGCGGTGCTCCAGCATGGCACAGTCAAATGACTGAAACAAGTAAAAGATTAAAGTGGTGGTGTATCCTCAGAATTTGGCATCAATGTTTTCTGAAGAAAATATATAAAGAGGAAAACAGGAAGGGGATCAGGGATCCAGCAAACTAACCCTTAAATTCCTTTGTAACTTCTTCAGACTTGATCTCACAATAACACAACAAACACAAACAAAGTGTTAACGTGTTACACATATACATACGTGTATCATCGTTGTTTTGCATCCACTTTCCATACCGATAGGGATTGGAAGGTTCAACAGGATCCACCAGAGGACCATTAAGGATCCAACAAGGGACCACAAAATAACATAACTATATACTTTCTATCTTTTACTTGTTTCATTCACTAGACGCTGCCATGCTGGGGCACCGCCTTCAAAATATCACTATCTCATGAGATGTGTGTGTGTGTAATGTACACAACCATATTAAGCTCTCAATATATATATATATATATACATATATATATATATATATACACACATACAAACACATTTTAATATACACAAACATGTCATTATCTTCTTATATTGTGGTACCTGAATATTAGCAACGGTGCAGTAAATCTCGAGTTAGGCAAAAAGCCAAGAAAGATATGAAAACACCAGCAGCATCATTATCATTATCATCAACAACACCTGTTGCATTTGAGCTTGTTATCAGGAACGACCTTATCTCGGCTCTTTCAAGGATTCAGTGAATGCACACCTATGTACACACACACACACACATATAGTGTGATTAGGGTTATATAACAGGTGTGCGCATGTGTGTGTGTGTGTATATATATGTACACACACACACATAACCAAAAAATGTGATTACATGTAATACAACAGGTGAGTGCATGTGTGTGTGTGTGTGTATATATATATATTATATACACACACACACACACACATAACCCAAAAATGTGATTACATGTTATACAACAGGTGTGTGTGTGTGTGTGTGTGTGTGTATATATACATATATAATCCACACACAAAGGTTTACACAAACAAGTGTCAGGAAACCTATCCAACTCACACTAAAATGGAAAAATGGATGAAAAATGGTTGTGTGTGTGTTGAAGGTGGGTTGAAAAGTTCATGAGCTGATTATGAAGGAGTGATGCTAGAGCTGTGAAATCTTGGATGCATTAATTTCAAACTCTTCTCATTAAGAACTGCCTTGTTTCTTTCCAGGTAGACTGACATCTGACTCTTCAAAGAAGACTAGAAAAACTGCTCTTGAAAATGGACAAAATCTGGCATCGTGGTGTTATTGAGTACTTCTAGAAAAAGGGTTTACTCCCCACCCCCGGACATTTATACCTATTTCTTTACTACCCACAAGGGGCTAAACACAGAGAGGACAAACGAGGACAGACAAACGGATTAAGTTGATTATATCGACCCCAGTGCGTAACTGGTACTTAATTTATCGACCCCGAAAGGATGAAAGGCAAAGTCGACCTCGGCGGAATTTGAACTCAGAACGTAGCGGCAGGTGAAATACCTATTTCTTTATTACCCGCAAGGGGCTAAACACAGAGGGGACAAACAAGGACAGACATAGGTATTAAGTCGATTACATCGACCCCAGTGCGTAACTGGTACTTAATTTATCGACCCTGAAAGGATGAAAGGCAAAGTCGACCTCGGCGGAATTTGAACACGGAACGTAGCGGCAGGCGAAATACCGCTAAGCATCTCGCCCGGCGTGCTAATGATTCTGCCAGCTCGCCACCTTCTGGACATTTATACCAACGTGGTTGCTGTATTAGGGGATGATGGCTCCAGCTTTATCAACAGTGCAAAAGTTTGACCGACAGGATGAAAGAGCATCTTCAGCAATGGGGTCCAAGCACTGACGGAAGAAATGCTGGACCACAAAGTGTGGAGGGGGGGGGCTATGTTGAGAAATAAACCTCATTTGGTCAGGTTCCATGAGAATCTCTTGGTCAGCCTATGAACATTTTAGCTCAACCAGGTACTTGATTATTCATTAAATGTTAGTCAAAAACGCTTGCTTGCTCATGTGCATGTACAAACATACTATACACATACACACATTCAACAAGCATAAGGGGATAAGGAGAGCACACACACAAGATCATAACTAACCCCTTCCCCCCCACACACACATTCAGTTCAACAACTGCAAAGATATAAGGAGCACACACACACACACACACACCTCCCTGCCACCTGCCACACATACACACAAGATCAGCGCTATTTGTAACACCTACCCCTGCCCCAGATACTACCCACACACAGATACATACACACTAGAGATACACACACACATGCAACAGATATACATTGCAGATATGCACACACAAACACACACATACATACACACACTAGATATGCACACACACTACAAATACATACACAAACTATATATACACACACACTACAAATACATACACAAACTATATATACACACACACTACAAATACATACACAAACTATATATAGATATACATATACACATACAAAACACACAGAGATACTATACATACAGAGGAATACAGAGATAATACACACACACACACAGATAAACACACATACACACTACACAGATATATACATGTATGTACACACACTCTACCCTACCACAGACCGCATTCGTTTTTCCAAAGCTGTCATGTTTTATGATGACTCAAAAGAAGAAAGCACTTGGTTGTAAGAGGAATGTCACTGCACAGCAACGCAGACAGGCAGGTCGGCAGGCAAGCAGTCACCATGGTGATGACATGACACAAGGGTTGATGTGAGACAAGGTCATGCCAAAATGACACCCTCGGTATCATTACAAAGACTCCTTCTGGGCAAAGCAACAAAGCCACAACTTCTGATGTCTCTCTAAAAAAAATTCATATTTTACATCAAAAGGCTTAATGAATCAGCTCCAGTGTTTCTCTTTTCGTTTTTAAAGCCCTATACTATCTTAATCTGTCGGTCTCTTTTGCCAAAGCAGTAAGTTACAAGGACGTAAACAAACCAACACCAGTGACCAAGTGGTGGTGGGGACAAACACAGGCACACACACACACAAGCTTCTTTCGTTTTCTGTCTACCAAATCCACTCACAAAGCTTTGGTTGGCCCATGGCTACAGCAGAAGACACTTGTCCAAGGTACCACGCAGGGGGACTGAACCCAGAAGCGTGTGGTTGGGAAGCAAACTTCTTGCCACACAACCATGCCTGCACCTGTTGTTACCATTTATCTTACTACCAACATCACAACCACCAGCACAGAAATCATCATCACAAAATTAACTACAGCAGGGAGGGGATTGAGCCACCTCCCCTGTCTCTTTCTTCCCAGTATCTTTAGGGATTGGATGGCTGACCAAAGAACCTTCAGAGCAGCACAAACAATAACTCTGAGCACCTTTTCAAACTCCACCCGTCTAACACCCATGGACATATTTACAAAGTCAGAAAACAGCACAGCTCCCATGACTTTAGGAAACATTTTTTCACGCTGAGAGTTGCTGAAGCATGGAACAAACTGCCAGCATCGGTTGTTAGTTGTCGGAGCACTGCATCCTTCAAAACTTCCATGCTTCCTGAGATTTGCCAACACTACACCTGATTTCCTCCCCTCCATACACACACAAGCATGTATCTGACTCATACATTGTTCGCTTTCCAGACATTTGTACATTACTGCATACACTTTATACGCACTTTCTGACAAGTTGTGGTGCACCTGAGCACTGTATACAATAATTTCATTATTATTATTATCAATAGGTGCCTGGGAGTCATCCAAACAATCTTATTTTTTTACGCAGATAGGAGAAAAATAAATGGATTGAAGTGTGTGAATTTTCCAAAACTTTTCTCAACAAATTACAATATAACCCTAAGCAACATCTAAAAGGTATCACTGACAAACTTCATTAAAAAACATGCATTTTTCAGAAAGTTAAAAATAAAGTCAGGGTGAGGGCACACATCTGTAGTTATGTTACAGGTGGTCTGTACAGGTAGATATAACGAAGGGATTCCAGAGTTTCTCATCAAAGACCACAGACTGGAAGAGGTGTGTTACAGAGTCAAATTGAATGCCATGTTGTATTTGTTCCAGCTTTCTCTGCTCTGATTTCAAAAATTGACCCCCAAGGTCAATTTTGCCTGACATTCTTTCCAGCTCAAAAAACACCAAAACAAGGCGATCCATTGCCAGAATGGTAAAGATGTTTTTCATTCATTCATTGGTTAGCCAATTGTTGTCAACGATGACCAAGGACATCACATGAGAGAAGAGGACGGGTCGCAGTGAGTCCGACTGTGGACAATCGGTCCAGTGCATGCTCAGAATGATCTGCTGCAGATCGGTTACTGATGGTCTGTTGGGAACGAAGGCAAGGTATTAATTCCAGTTCTTTTATATTCATCATCATCCTCATCATCATCATGCTAGCATGGGTTGGACAGTTCAACTGGGGTCTGGGAAGCCAGAAGGCTGCACCAGGCCCAGTCTGATCTGGCAGTGTTTCTACGGCTGGATGCCCTTCCTAACGCCAACCACTCCGTGAGTGTAGTGGGTGCTTTTTAAGTGCCACCGGCAGAGTCCAGAGTTCAAATTCTGCTGAGGTCAACCTCACCTTTCATCCCCTTGGTATCAATGAAACAGTAACTAATCCAAGATGGTGGGTTAGCACAACACTAAACATATTGGACTGGATACCTTGTAGTATTAATGCTTTGGCCTATTCGGTGGTAGATTTCATCCGTTACCCAAGTTTAGCCCACCGCAAGGCACCCTGGGGGCATTTAGCAAGGTCCATTCTGCTGGAAATAATCAAGCTAGGTTTTCTGTTTGAGGATCCCACCTCCTACCGGCCTCAGTGGACCCTTTAAGGAGTCAAAGGTACTGCCTTCTCTCCAGACTGAAAAATTTAAAATAAATAAAATCACCCCAAACCCTACTCCATTATTAACAGTCCTGACCCTTAATTAGTAGCTGTATGTAGTGATACACTGAGTTTCTCTCTATATTGTCTACCACCACCATCACCAACATTACCATCATCCTAACTGCTGCCACAACCACCACCACCAACAACAACAACAACTGGTGCAGGATAATCATCCATGAAAAAGGTAACAAAGTGGCAACCAAGGGGACTTCTTTACGGTTGTTTGATTTCCTAGAAATAATAACTAATTTAATAAAAAAACCTTGTGAACGGATTTGGAAGACAGAAACTGAAAGAAGCCCACCATCATATATATATATATATATGGAGAACCGTTAGCGTGCCGGGCGAAATGCGTAGCTGTATTTCGTCTGCAGTTAGGTTCTGAGTTCAAATTCCGACAAGGTCGACTTTGCCTTTCATCCTTTCGGGGTCGGTAAATTAAGTACCAGTTACGCACTGGGGTCGATGTAATCGACTTAATCTGTTTGTCTGTCCTTGTTTGTCCCCACTGTGTTTAGTTCCTTGTGGGTAGTAAAGAGATATACACACACACACACACACAAACACACATACATAGCTGTATCTATCAATCTGTCTGTCTGTGTGTCTGTGTGTGCGCATGCATATAAATGTATAGTTGTATGTGCGAGTGCATGTTTGTGCCCCTTTTGTCTTGACATTGTGTGATTATTGTAAATAAATGTCATCATGCGGAAACTTGTCTAGCCAGAATGATGACAAACTTTACCAGGCATGACAAACAGACATACACCCTCCCACCCCATTCCCCTCACCGGGGGGGGGCAACAGATCCTCCACACACGAACAACAACCACCACCATGCACGCACACACACACACTCACAGAATACTTACCTCCCCATCCACTGTTACACTCCTTACACATGCTGCTGGTAACAGACTAGCATCATCCTACCGATCGACCCACTGAAACTCTCAAAATCTCATGGAGGGGGGTGGGCACTAGCCCTTCAAATTCTTCACATATCCAACACAGTATCACAAGGGATGGGTTTCCTCTCTGAGGAGGTGGTCGTTGCAGATCCAAAAACATATTTGAAAACAACGAACACCCTCCCGCCCACCCCCTACCCTAACCCCTTACGCAGCCCTTCAACTCCATCCCATACACTGGGTCTACATCCTCACTGCTTTACATATGTGGCTGGGATGGGTCACCTTTACTCCAACAGTGTCTAGACACAGGCATGAGACTGTGTGGTTAGGTGAGAAGTGTGCTTTGCAACCATGTGGTTTCAGGTTCAGTCCCACTGTGTGGTACCTTCAACAAGTTTCTTTGAGTTTAACCCAAGGTGAACCAATTCATTGTGAATGAATTAAGTAAATTGTAACTGTGAGAAAATTGTGAGTATATCTATCTACTTTTACATACACACATACTGTATTTATTTGTGTAGAAGTCGCACCCCTAATTTAGTGTTTAAATCTTGGTAAATTTTTTTTCATTCACAATTTTAGTTTTGCTTTGTGTGTATGTTGCAGCAGGTTTTTTCCCTTCCAGTTAAAATCTAGTATAAAGTAACACATACACACACATATATATATCAAGACTCTGTCCTATCACCAGTTGTAGAGAGGTTGTGTTCCTCCGGCCATCAAATCTGACAAGTACTTATGCCACTAAGTACTTTATCTCTGCAAAACCAATTGGCACTATCTGACAACAACCATTAAAGCATATGTATGTGCACGTGTGCATGTATATATCAAGATTAATCAGCCGAAATTGCGAAGATGATCCGGTTCTTGACTGAAGATTGAGGGCTTTGAATGTCCCGTCCGTGTTTTTTGTATCGTCTTCTAAGTGTTTTGCGTTCTTGTCCCAGTTTGTATTTTTCTACATATAATAATAATATATATATATATATAGTTAATCCAAACATGAAAACACAACAACGCGAGGACGTGGAACAAATATAGTATTATTGGATGCTCAGGAAGGAAGGAAAGAAGGAGGGTTTAACATTTCAAGCGGAGCTCTTCGTCGGAAACATAGAAGGAAAGATCCAGAGAAGGGAAGACAGAGGAAAAAAAAATCGCCAACGGTACACACGCGATCACATTTTGAATGTATATACTGTAAAAAACGCATAAGATAATTTATTTTCAAATGCAGAAGGAGGTTCAATTTCTGAAGGGCCGCTTAAATGGGGCCCCACTATTTTTACTGCATTTACCTTGCTCCTATGCTTATTGCAAGCATATATTGTCAGTAATTACTGTCAGGGTAGACAGTTGGTGACATTTATTTAATTAAACACAGAAAAACTAAGCAAAACACAGGCACGTGACTGAGTTGAAGGCAGATTTACTTCTGCCTTTATAACACATAAAGAAAACATTGTTGTAGGAATGTACACAGCACATGTACTACAGCAGTTCTATGCATAGCTTAAATACTGAGATTGAAAAGCAGGGGAGAATTATGCCTGCCTGATCTAAAAAAAAAAAAAGAACATTTTACATTTTATGCATAATAATCAGACTGACCTTCATAATTTTATTGAATTAGGTGAATATTTTTCCACAATAGGAAACTGTTGCTCTCAATCTATTTTATTGAAGGTAGGCAGTGCCTACCTTGTCTACCTAGGTGGCACGTCCCTGGCTTATTGATTAAACTATGATTCAGCACCAGTGCTTAGCACATTTGCAGCAATAAGTTTGGCCATTCTAAAAACCTTCTTCACCTACATTCAAATTGAGATAAAGAGTTATAACAGGTACTATTCAAGTTGTGTGAATATTAATATTTTGTAGTTTATGAAACTTATATTTTGTGAGTTTTTAAACATTTTCATTGTTGTTTAACAAGTTATCCTACTGACTGAATAGACAATATCTGACACACTGACCTGCAAAATAGTGATCTCCATAAAATGTTTTTCCATTTATCTTTTTAAAATCAGTACATTAGGATAAGATAGAGATATGGCTGCTATTTCTAGCATATGGAGTGACCCTATAAAAGCATCCTCTTTGGACAAGAGGTAAAGCTACTGTATGTCAAATGTGTGTGTGTGCGCGCATATTTTTATATATATATGCGTAGCACTTTGGGTAGGTGTCTTCCACTATAGCCCCGAGCCGACCGGAGCTTTGTGATTGAATTCGGTAGGTGGAAGTTACTGCCGTGTGTGTATGTGTGCGTATAGCTGCTCAGTGCCTCTCCGAAAGAGAGAGAGGGATATATATATATATATGTGTGTGTGTGTATACATAAATAATACATTTATACACAAACGCACACATATATGTGCATAAACACGCACACACACATAATTATAAATAAATACACACACAATTCTCATCTACCACCTTCGATTCACAATAACGAAGATACTTGCTCAAGGCGTTGAGCTGTTCGCGTGTGATGGTGGGGGAGCGGGTTACAGAAGCGGGCAAGTGTGGTTGCAAAGCGCGATATATCGTTTTTAACGGTGGGACTCGAAGTGGATAAAGCTATAAAAAATAGCCTGTGAATATTTAGTTAAAAAATTTAGAAAAGGCCGAAGACTGCACTACTACTACTACTACTCTTTACTCTTTTACTTGTTTCAGTCATTTGACTGCGGCCATGCTGGAGCACCGCCTTTAGTCGAGCAAATCGACCCCCGGGACTTATTCTTTGTAAGCCCAGTACTTATTCTATCGGTATCTTTTTGCCGAACCGCTAAGTTACGGGGACGTAAACACACCAGCATCGGTTGTCAAGCAATGCTAGGGGGACAAACACAGACACACAAACATATACACACACACTTATATATATATATACATATATACGACAGGCTTCTTTCAGTTTCCGTCTACCAAATCCACTCACAAGGCATTGGTCGGCCCGGGGCTATAGCAGAAGACACTTGCCCAAGATGCCATGCAGTGGGACTGAACCCGGAACCATGTGGTTTGTTAGCAAGCTACTTACCACACAGCCACTCCTGCGCCTACTACTACTACTACTACTACTATTATTATCATTATTATTATTATTTTATTATTATTTGTTTTTTATTAAGGCGGCGAGCTGGCAGAATGGTTAGCAGGTTGGGTAAAATGCTTAATGGCATTTCGTCCGTCCTTGCGGTCGGAGTTCGAATTCTGCCGGGGTCAACTTTGCTTTTCATCCTTTCGGAGTCGATAAATTATTAAGTACCAGTGAAACACTGGAGTCGATGTAATCGACTAGTCCCCTCACCCAAAATTGCAGGCCTTGTGCCGAGAGTAGAAAGAATTACCATTATTATTATATCATGGCTGTGTGGTAAGTAGCTTGCTAACCAACCACATGGTTCCGGGTTCAGTCCCACTGCGTGGCATCTTGGGCAAGTGTCTTCTGCTATAGCCCCGGGCCGACCAATGCCTTGTGAGTGGATTTGGTAGACGGAAACTGAAAGAAGCCTGTCGTATATATATATATATATATATATATATATTATATATATGGTGTGTGTGTGTATGTGTGTGTTTGTGTGTCTGTGTTTGTCCCCCTAGCATTGCTTGACAACCGATGCTGGTGTGTTTACGTCCCCGTAACTTAGCGGTTCGGCAAAAAGATACCGATAGAATAAGTACTGGGCTTACAAAAAGAATAAGTCCCAGGGTCGAGTTGCTCGACTAAAAGGCGCTGCTCCAGCATGGCCGCAGTCAAATGACTGAAACAAGTAAAAGAGTAATACACAAAGCACGCCATTCAACCGGTTCACGCTTCGTCACGAAGCACGTGCTTGTTATCTCGTTCAACACGCACACACAAGCTGACATAATAATCCAACATGTAGCGCTTACACACACAGACACACAGACACATCTGTTAATATGAACACACACACATAAATACTCACTCTCACGCGCGCGATTACAATGCTTACCACACCCTCCAATACCAGAGATTCTCTATGTGGTCGCTCAGGCCGCTAGAAATAGCAGCCAAGTCTCTAGCTCTACCAATTGCACTGTATCGTTTTAAATAAGGATTTTTAAAAAAAGCATGTTCAATGATTCAGTTCTTAACATATCCAAGGAAAGGCAAGATCCCAAGGTGGTCACTGTTGGAATCAACTGTTGGTCAGAATTCACCTCGAGTGGTTTTTTACTGAATCGAGGTAAAACACCCACCCTTTTCTATTTGGGGGTAAAACATAACAGTAAAATGCTTAAAATGAACGACGGAGCACAAAACAGACATGTACAACATATATATATATATACACGAATTCTCACATACATATTTTTACGGTCACTGTCACTAATCTGTCTGTGTGTGTGTGTGTGTACGGACACATGTATAATATACATACAACTATTGCATGTATGCTATATAAACAGGCACAGATATACACACATGTACGTATCTTGTGTGGCTAATAAAGAAACATATATATATACATATACACACATACAAATATATGTGTATAACATACATGTATACATGTTATACATCCACACGTATTATAATGCATGCAAAAAAATTCTCTCTTCGCAATTTTCCCATTGTATTCACACAATCCACAAGCGCACACGTGTTTATGTGTGTATATATATATATGTGTGTGTGTGTGTGTGTGTATGTATGTGTGTGTATATATATATATGTGGTGTGTGTGTGTGTGTGTGTATGTATGTGTATATATATATATATATAAGTGTGTGTGTGTGTGTGTGTATGTATGTGTGTATATAATATATATATATATATATATATATATAGATATATATATATATACACACACACATCACGATACATAGAAACCCGGTTGACAGCATGTGACAGATTTTTCGTTTTCGCTCTAGACGAAAAAAAAAAGCGCAGTTCTTACCGAAATACATCAATCTTCCTTTCTTCAATGAATGAACAAACCGGGTGGTGTGTGTAAGTGTGTGTGTGACCGCAGATGAATAAAGAGAAGAGGGGAGGGGTAGCAGGAAGGAAGGCGAGAAGGATGATGAGAGAATGAGTGAAGTTTTGACGGGATATCAGCGCTGATGGTTGGTTGCAGGGGACTAAGGGCTCGTATGAATGGTTACTTTATAGGGTATAGTGGAGCGGTGGAGGGTTCCGTTCCTCGACAGACTGAAGTGTTGACAGATGAGGGGTTAGGGTGTGACAGGAGAAGAAAAGAGGACACAGTAGAGTGGAAGGGTAATCACAGGGAAAGGGGCAGGGGAAAAGAGAAGGGCGAGTGAATGAATGGATGGATGGATGGATGGATGGATAATAGATATTATATACACAGGCGCGCGAGCAGGGGTGGCAATAGGGTGTAGAAGTGTAGTCAGAAGGAGAAAATGGGACAGTTTAAATGTGTCTGTTTCTTTCACTTGTGTGTGAAACTACACAAACGAAAGAGCAGTCAATACGTTCGTATACATACACACAAATATGTTTGAATAATTCTGTTCAGTACGGCCTCAGATTCAAAACCTAACGTGTTTGAGACATTTATACATACACACACACACTTCATATGAAACATGTATTCGTGTGTGTGTATACACGCATACGTGTATGTATACTGTTAAATTTATTTTTAAGGTTTGGTCTCAAGGAACGAGGTTCGTCCCAAGTCTTCCAAAGTCACTATGACCTCAGCAAGGTCCACCCCATTAACATTTGTCAGAAACAGCTGGAGTGGCTGTGTGGTAAGTAGCTTGTTTACCAACCACATGGTTCCGGGTTCAGTCCCACTGCGTGGCACCTTGGGCAAGTGTCTTCTGCTATAGCCCCGGGCCGATCAAAGCCTTGTGAGTGGATTTGGTAGACGGAAACTGAAAGAAGCCCGTCGTATATATATATATATATATATATACATATATACGACGGGCTTCTTTCAGTTTCCGTCTATATATATATATATATATATATATATATATATATATATATACATACATATATATATATATATATATATACATACATATATACGACGGGCTTCTTTCAGTTTCCGTCTACCAAATCCACTCACAAGCTTATATTATATATATATATATATATATATATATATATATATATATATGCGTGTGTGTGTTTGTGTTTGTCCCCCTAGCATTGTTTGACAACCGATGCTGGTGTGTTTATGTCCCCGTTACTTAGCGCATCGGCAAAAGAGACCGATAGAATAAGTACTGGGCTTACAAAAGAATGAGTCCCGGGGTCGAGTTGCTCGATTAAAGGCGGTGCTCCAGCATGGCCACAGTCAAATGACTGAAACAAGTAAAAGAGTAAAGAGTATGTGGGCAAAGGTGAGTGGGTGTTGGGGGGGGGGATTCCTGGGTGCCGATGTTCCCTTTACAAGAGAATCACACACAGTGGTTTCTATGTATGGGTGGGGAGAGGCGTCAGAGGTGACGAAAGGAGCAGAGATTAGGTTAGTCGATGAGCCTGGATCAGAGCTGGAACAAAAGCGACCATCTCCGAAGACTGGACTGCTAACGAGTTCACTTCCTAACCACATGCTTCTGGGTTCCATCCCACTGTATGGCACCTCAACCCAACCAAAGTTTTGTGAGTGGATTTGGTAGA
The DNA here is from genome assembly GCF_006345805.1 of Octopus sinensis. Classification (NCBI taxonomy): domain Eukaryota; kingdom Metazoa; phylum Mollusca; class Cephalopoda; order Octopoda; family Octopodidae; genus Octopus; species Octopus sinensis. The sequence goes on along the minus strand of NC_043017.1, from coordinate 10,930,542 downwards.
TCATCATCATCATCATCGTCGTTTAAACGTCCGTTCTCCATGCTAGCATGGTTGGACGGTTCACCGGGGTTCTGGAAGCCAGAAGGCTGCACCAGGCTCCAGTCTAATTTGGCAATGTTTCTACAGCTGGATGCCCTTCCTAACGCCAACCACTCGTGAGTGTAGTGGGTGCTTTTACGTGCCACCTGCACAGGTGCCAGGCGGGGCTGGCAACGGCCACGGTCAATTGGTGTATTTTATGTGCCACCGCACGGAAGCCAGTCGAAGCGGTGCTGGCATCGGCCACGAGTCGGATAGTGCTTTTTACGTACCACCAGACCAGGGATCCTGCTGGTTCAATTCGATTTCGATTTCGCTTGCCCCAACATGTCTTCACAAGCAAAGGGGGTTGGCATGGGTGCCTGTCGTACGGTCGCATTGGAGTATTTTACGTGCCACGGCCCCGAGTCGGATAGTGCTTTTTACGTAACACCAGGCCAGGGATCCTGGCTGGTTCAATTCGGTTTCGATTTCGATTCGATTTCGCTTGCCCCAACATGTCTTCGCAAGCATGGGGGCTTGGGATGGGTGTCTGTCGTCGGATGATGAGAACTGAAACAATCTCGTTGTGCACATATGTATGCCAGCACGGAAAACAGACGTTAAATGATGATGATGATGTGTGTATATATGCAGGAGTGGCTGTGTGGTAAGTAGCTTGCTTACCAACCACATGGTTCCGGGTTCAATCCCACTGCGTGGCACCTTGGGCAAGTGTCTTCTACTATAGCCTCGAGCCGACCAAAGCCTTGTGAGTGGATTTGGTAGACGGAAACTGAAAGAAGCCCGTCGTATATATGTGTGTGTGTGTGTGTGTGTGTGTTGTGTCTGTGTTTCTCCCGCAACATCGCTTGACATCCGATGCTGGTGTGTTTACGTCGCCGTCACTTAGCGGTTCGGCAAAAGCGACTGATAGAATAAGTACTAGGCTTACAAAGAATAAGTCCTGGGGTCGATTTGCTCGACTAAAAAGGTGGTGCTCCAGCATGGCCACAGTCAAATGACTGAAACAAGTAAAAGAGTAAACATGTATCCATGTCTTTGTGTGTCCTCAACCATCAACTGACAACCAGTGTTGGTGTGTTTACATCCCCGTAACTTAGCAGCTCAGTGAAACAGATTGATACAATAAATACCAGGCATTAACAAAAAAAAGACTGGGGTCAATTTAGTTGACTAAAAATTCTTCAAAGCAGTGCCCCAGCATGGGCACAGTCGAATGACTGAAACAAGCAAAAGATAAAAGAAAAGATGGGGAGAGAAGTGAGAAGATTGGGGGGTGAGTGTCCAACAGTTGGCTGACCAGTTTTGCTTTGGCCTTTCCTTCAGTTCACATATGATGTTGGACATCATGTGAGATGCTGGAATCTGGGATGGGGAAGAATTGCATTGTAGGAAATCGCTTCAGTTTTGTAATGGGTTATGATTAGAGTACTTTTAGCAAGGGTGTGAGATCCCCAGAGGGAATTCTAACAACGATGAGGTCTAACTTTTTTAAGATGTGTATGTGTGGATAGAGAGAGAGAGAGAGAGAGAAAGAAAAATCTCTATATATATAAACGGCAAAATATCTGTGTGTGTGTGTGTGTCCTTTATACAAATCCACAATTTTTCAGTTAGAGGGCTCGCACTTTCTATGGTCATTCAAAACTGTCCAAGGGTGGTCGTGCACATCTTTACATTTCCCCAGTCACCCCGCAACGCCATTAAAAAATCAATACAAGTGACTTTTTCGTGAATTTTCTATCCAAAACCCAATCAAAATGCCCTAAACTTGATACGCCAATTGAATGCCAGCATTCATACACACACGCATATATATACATACACATACATAGATACACACACACTTATACAAATGTCACTAAATATGACTAGGGTGTTAGAAAACTACATTGCTAGAAATAAGAGCTAAAACATTCTAATGCTGTAGTTAATGAACAGGGACCATAATCGTCTGAAAAGTGCCGACTGAGAATGCTAACCATATGGTCCCTGTTAGTGTATATGTTTTCATTCATGTGCATTAGCTAGAGCATTAGAGCATTTTAGCTCTTATTTCTAGCAATGTAGGTGTTTCTTAACACCCTACTTGCATTTAGTGACATTTGTAGTTTTCCATTTTGATGAAACATTGTAAACAAAAGTTCATATTGATTTTATACACACACCTTACATATATATATGAGAGAGACAGACAGACATGATGATTCCTTCAGTTTCCATCTAAACAATTTCGCTCCCAAGGTAATGGTCATCCCACAGCTACAGGACAGAGGACAGCAGCTGATAATGTCCACACAGCCATGCCTGCACATACACTGAAGAATATTTCCAAGATCTCTGCTCACAGAGTCAGTACGGGTTTGGTGTCTGAGCTCTGGGCTGCATATGGACTACATCCATCTGCACGGGTGAGTAGCACAGAGGAGAGGGTGGTGATGTATAGGGGGGAAGAGAAGGGGAATGAAAATGGAACCTTGAAGCAGACTATGCAGACACACACACACACATGCATATATACAAACATATATACATGAGTGTAAATGATGCAAAGAAAGAAAGTATGGGAGATGAATACAGGTTCATTTAAGTATATGACTTCCAAAGGATTACAGCCATTTATGTTATACCTCTTTGTAATTAATTACTATGAGGATTGATAGCCAAGTCTGTAGGAGGAGCTTACTGTGATAACTGCAGGACTCTCTGAATCTATATCTTATACATGCGTGTTTATGTGCTAACAGATATAAAATAATGATTAAACAAAACAGGAGTGTGTGTATGTATGCACACACACGAACATATATACACACACAGATTTATACATACATGTGTATGTGTGTACAAATACGTGTATATATGTTTATTGATGTAATGATTAAACAAAATGAGTGTGTGTGTGTACCAATATAGATAACGTAACCTTATTATATAAGCATGTGTGTGCGTGTATGTACATATATAAATACACACACACACGTGCTCACTGATATAAAATAATGACAGCAAAATTGAAGAGTGTGTGTGTATATATACACTCATATACATGTGTGTGTAAACATATATATTTATAATGTATGCGTGTGTATGTATCTATATAATGTATGCAAATATTAATAATTGTTAAATTTCTAAATAATATTAATTAATTTATGTATTGGATTAAGTCTTTCTTTGTTTTTTTTGCATAATAGTGGTTTTGTCTCTAATTTAATATAATATATATTAAAGAGAGAGAGAGAGAGAGAAGAAAAGATATGTGTATAAAATAAGTGTATGTATGTGTAATATATAATGTATCTACTTAACAATCTCTATCAGCCGAAATTGTGAGGATGATCCGGTTCTTGACTGGAGATTAGAGGCTTCGAATGACCCGTCTGTTTTTTCTTGTGTTGTCTCTTTGAGTGTTTTGCGTTCTTGTCCCATTTTGTATTTTTATATATATTTTTTATACACACATATATATATATATATATATATATATATAAGTAGTTGAATGAATTATCTTAGTATGGATAATTCGGTTAACCGATACCTGGTAGCAAATTCACGTCAGAAAAACACGCTTGAAGCTACATGCCAAGGGCAGAGATCACGTGCTTTCGTGTGGAAATTTGTGTTTTTTTTAATACAAATAAATGAAAGAATGGAGTTGAACGACGATTTAACAAAATTCCTTTATTCTCGACATATGTTTCGAAGGCTGCATATTCGTCGTTCAACTCCATTCTTTCATTTATTTATTTATTTTATATATATATATATGTACAATGTATATATAATTTGCGGTGGTGTATATATAGATATGTGTGTATATATGTATGTATATATGTACATATATATGTACACACACACATTATGTGGGTGATATTTTCTACTGAGACATTAGAATCCTATCTGATTCTTCAACTACATCAATTCTGTGTATGTACATGTATTTACCAGAATGCTGACATTTATTAATGGCTATCTCCATTGCACTGGTGTGCCATTTTCTATCGTTAATAAAACTGTTGGCAAAAACGCCGACACAGGTCTGCCGGGGTTCTTATGTAATTACCTTGTTGGCTCTTCAACTTTCTCTTTTGCAGTGACATCAAAATCAACTTTCTTCACAGCTGGTCTGACAGCTCTGTCTTCATGTTCCTGCTGGAAGATAACAGTCAAAGATAGAATATTATTTAAACAGTCTTGAAAATAAATAATCTCTCTCTCTCTCTCACACACATACATACACAAGAATCATAATAACACCATTGTACACAAAATCCAATAAAACAATTTCTTTAGTCTGTACTCAACATTGGGCATGGCATGTATGTATACACACATAAATTTGTATCTCTATCCCACCCTCTCTCTCAACACATACACACATATAGATGGATAAATGGAGAGATAAAGAGACAGATATATGGATAAATATACAAACTTATTTTGTATACATGTGTAAAAATATTTACATATACGCTCACATATACATCATATCTTTACACATATGTACAAAATGCACAGAATGGATATATATTTATATACATACATGCAAACACATGCATGCATTACGTGTGTATGTATGTATATATTATATATATATATATATATATACACTCACACTGAATGTATACATCTGTGTGTGTGTGTATATATGTTCACAGACCACAGATACTTTTACAGATATATATATATATATAAACATGAATATAAAAATTAAAAAAAGACAAACCAACCCAATGAAAACTGAACCCTCATTTCTTAACCACTCAACTGCAAAATACTTTCTTTTAAATAAACCCAAACTCCATATCTATAAGAAATTTTGTTGAAATTCGAAAACCTAGCTTCATGGATATATATTTGTATGTACAAACTCTTCCATTTTCTTCCAGTAACCAAGCTGTCTTTCATAACACTGCACCAGAAATTTCTGTTCCCCATGATCTTCCAAAGATCTTTAGCTATCTTGTGTTTTGTCTGCCAATAACACTGACTTCAGTTGAGTGGTGGTGTTTCTAGTATTAGGGATACAAAAATGAACATCTTCAGCATCTTTTAATGTCAGCTTTGCCATGCTTGCATGGATCAGACAGAATTCATTGAAATGTATCCTGTATATATTTATTTACTGCCCACAAGGGGCTAAACATAGAGGGGACAAACAAGGACAGACAAAGGGATTAAGTCGATTACATCGACCCCAGTTGGAAACTGGCACAAGGCCAGCAATTTTAGGGAGAAGGGGGAAGTCAGTTACAGCAACCCTCAGTGTGTGACTGGTACTTTATTTATCGACCCCAAAAGGATGAAAGGCAAAGTTGACCTCGGCGGAATTTGAACTCGGAACGTAACGGCAGACGAAATACGGCTACGCATTTCGCCCGGCGTGCTAATGTTTCTGCCAGCTCGCCACCTGTATAGCCAGATACCATTCCTGTCACCAATCCTCACCAGCAGTTTCCAAGCAAGGGGATATTCCCTTCCACGGCCAGACATGCTTCCACGGTAGATTGCTTGAATGACATTGACACTCATCTACAAATATCATGCAATATCAAGACAAGTAAGCACACACACACACACATGGACACACACAGGGCTTCTTTCAGTTTCTGTCAACCAAATTCACAACAATTTGGTTGGCCTGAAATTGCAGTAGTCTAAGTAGAATGCACTTGAATGAGGTACCTCACAGTGAAATTGAACCCAGAACCATGCGGTTGAAAAGCAAACATCATAACCACACCCTCACAATATTCTGGAGGGTCTCCAAAATACAATGACTGATGCATGGCTTGTTGCTTAGTACAAAAGCAGTAGCCAGACAAGACCATCCCTGATGAGCAATAATAGAAAGGATGGAAGGAACGTGTCTGTAAATCTGCCTCCTTGGTCTTGGGCTCGTGCCATCAGTTGAGCTTTCATGGGAAGCGTATGTACCAGCATCAGAACGTTCTTGCAGGTTCTTCTTTATGGCCCAAATCTCAAGAGAAAGCCTGCTGACTTGGTCCAATATACAACTTGGCACCAGCATCATCATCGATGCTGTGGTTAAAATGCAAAGAGACAGAACAGGCACCACAAATAATAATGGTTTAAAACCAGCAATTCTAAGGAGGGGGGGATAGTCGACCAGATCGACCCCAGTATGTAACTGGTACTTATTTTAAAGGCGGCGAGCTGGCAGAAACGTTAGCACGCCGGGCGAAATGCTTTGCAGTAATTCGTCTGCCGCTACGTTCAAATTCCGCCGAGGTCGACTTTGCCTTTCATCCTTTCGGGGTCGATTAAATAAGTACCAGTTACGTACTGGGGTCGATATAATCGACTTAATCCGTTTATCTGTCCTTGTTTGTCCTTTCTGTGTTTAGCCCCTTGTGGGTAGTAAAGAAATAGGTACTTATTTTATCAACCCTGGAGGAATGAAATGCAAAGTTGGACTTTTGAACTCAGAAAGTGAAAAAGCAGAAAGAATTGCTGCTAAGCATTGTGTCTGGCATCGTCATAATCTTTTTTCCTATGGGAACAAGGCCAGAAAATTTGAGAGAATGGGGACAGTCGATTACATTGACCCCGGTGTGCAGCTGGTACTTATTTCATTGACCCTGAAAGGATAAAAGGCAAAGACGTTGTCGGAGGAATTTGAACACAGAATGTATAGATTCAGAAGAAAAGATGCTCTGCATTTCGTCTGATGCTCTACCAATTCTACCAGCTCACCACCACCTGAAACCATCAATAATAATAATTGTTTCTCACACATGGCACAAAACAACAAAAAAAGAAAAACAAAAGTCTTCTGTCAACAATTCAATGACAAAACAATAACGATACAAAATATAACAACAACAACAGTAACAACAATGAACCCAGCAACGGCCTCAATCATTAGAGGCCTTTAGGTGGTCGTTCGACGTGCTAGAAATAACAGCCAAATTTCTTCCCTCATCCGGTGGTGGTCGAGTGGTGTTAGTACAATGGTAGTGGGTGATGTTGTGTAAGCCTGGTGTTAGTGCAGTGGTGCTGCTGGGATAGTAGCGGTGCTGGTACAGTGGTGTGGTGTGGTGCTAGGCTAGGTGTTGTGACGATAGTGGTGGCATTACACAACCCACCTTTAAAAAAATGGTGGGGTTACACTGGATATGAAGATAACCAGATGACTAGATAGATAATGTGAAATAAAAACTTTATGGTCACGGCTGGAAATACCTTCGATCCTGTAGGCCTATTAATCTAGAACTCGCCTGGGGCTAAACAACCACAGCAGTAACAACAACATTATTAGCATCAAACGGATTTCAAACACAAGTCTTGTTTTGCTCTCCCAGAACACACACAGACACACACTACAGAATGCACAGACTCACTAACACACACACACTACTGCGTACAAACGACAACATATACACACACATACGCAATACAGTTTACATAACAAAATGTACATACACACTCTCTATCTCTCTCTCGCACACACACACACACACATATCCAAAGTAAATAAAGATAGGAATAATTACAACATTTATGTATGATGACGAAAAGGGGAAACAAAATAGAGTCCATATTTGTAATTAACAAGTTAATGATTCATTAAGACACACACATGTACATGTAAAGTTATGTCTGGGAGGTTAGAACATGGATGATGCGGAGGGGGGAGGAAGAAGAAGTGGTGTATACAAATGCGCGCGCGCGTGTATGTGTATGAGGATAGGAGAGAGAATTGAGAAGGTAGGTAGGAGACGATGAAACTGAGAGGGGGAGAGAGGTGTGAGTATATATATATATACATACACACACACACATATATACACACACAAATATATATATATACATACGCACATATACACACACATATATATATATATACACACACATACACACACACAAATATATATATACACACACATACACACACACAAATATATATATACACACACACACACACAAATATATATATACACACACACACACAAATATATATATACACACACACACACAAATATATATATACACACACACACAAATATATATATATACACACACACACAAATATATATATACACACACACACACAAATATATATATATACACACACACACACAAATATATATATACACACACACACAAATATATATACACACACACACAAATATATATACACACACACATATATATACACACACACACATATATATATACACACACAGAAATATATATACACACACACACATATATACACACACACACAAATATATATATATATACACACACACAACAAATATATATATACACACACACACAAATATATATACACACACCACACACATATAATACACACACACACAATATATATACACAACACACAAAATAATATATACACACACACAAATATATATACACACACACACACATATATATACACACAACACACATATATATACACACACACCACATATATATACACACACACACACATATTATACACACACACCATATATATATATATATATATATATATATATATATAGAGAGAGAGAGAGAGAGAGAGAGAGAAGAGTGAAGTTAGAATGTGTATGATGACGGAATAACGAAAACAATAAAAGAAAATATAGATATATTGATAGAGAAGTAAGATGTACGACGCCTGTATATTAATTAGATGTAAGAAATGATGCGAGGGAGAGATGATGAGAGAAAAGAGAGACAGAAAAAAGATGAAAAAAGAGAAAAGATGAAAAAAGAGAAAAGATGAAAGAAATGAACGACCATGAAAAGTACAAAAGACTGAAAACTTGATACAACAACTGAACATTATTATTATTATTATTATTATTATTATGAATGGTGGTGTGTATGGTGCTGGTGGTGGTGTAATAGGGTGGATGCTGTTGCTATGTTCAGGGTGTATTACAGTAAGGGTGGCAGTGTTGGCGGTGAGGAGCCGTAGAGAGATGTTAGCGGTGAACTGTTGCTCTCTTATTGTTTGCCCTCCATTAGCCGGCCCTCAATCGAGCAGCAGACCTAAGCTTTCGGGCAATACAGCCATGACCATCTCACCTATTTCTTAGCACTTAATCCACAAATCTTGTGGGGTTTTTTTTTAGTAGTGCAGCCTGATGAACATAACATGTCTCAAGTTTATAAAAGTAAACGAAACCTGATGGCGGTTGTTTCTAGCATGTCAGATGACCACATGAAGGCCCTCCCAGCTACACACACACACACACACACACTTGTGTGCTGTGATTTTGAAATTTCTCAAATTCCTTCCATAAGCATAGCTGTGTGGTTAAGCAGCTTGCTCCCTAACCAAGTGATCATGTTTTCAGTTCTACTGCATGGCCCCCTTGGGCAAGTATCTTCTCTAACCACAGACCGACCGATGCCTTGTATGTGGATTTGGTAGATGGAAACTGAAAGAAGCCTGTCGTGTGTTTGTCCCCCACCACCACTTGACAACTGATATTGGTTTGTTTACGCAGCGGTTCGGCAAAAAACACCGATAAAATAAGTAACGGGCTTCAAAAAAATAAATCCTGGAGTAGATTCGTTCAACTAATACCTATTTCTTTATTACCCACAAGGGGCTAAACACAGAGTGGACAAACAAGGACAGACAAAGGGATTAAGTCGATTACATCGACCCCAGTGCGTAACTTGATACTTAATTTATCGACCCCGAAAGGATGAAAGGCAAAGTGTTCAACTAATACCATTCAAGACGGAACCCCAGCATGGCCGCAGTCCAATGACTGAAACAAGTTTATAAAAAAAAAAAAAAGATAAAAGCCCCAAGGAATCGTTCCGTCTTCCTCCAGTATTTGGCTGGCATCAAATAGTTATCAACCTCAGAAGGGCGAAAGGCAAGAACTAACTTTGGCGAGGTTCGAACATAGAACATGAAAAACATAGAACATGACTTAATACGATAGTGGTGATAATCCATGTTTGTTGGCGGCGTTGCTATGATAGTAGTTTATTAGTGGTATGTATGGTAA
>NC_043017.1:10897996-10917996 GCF_006345805.1 Octopus sinensis | reverse complement strand
GTACATTATGCCTACTACTACTACGACTGTTATACCATTTACTATTTCTACCACCGCCGTAATTAACACAACCGACACCAGCACCACCACCACCACCACAACTTTCTTCTACTACAACATCTAATCCTGTTACCACCGCTACTACCACCACAACTACTACTACCAAAACTTTCACTACCGCTACAACTACAACCAAGACCACCACAACAACAACCTCAACAACCACCACAACTTTCTTCTACTACATCTAATCCTGTTACCACCGCTACAACTACCAAAACTTTCACCACCGCGACTACCACCACTACAACTACAACCAAGACCACCACAACAACCACCACCACCGTCAGAAACCCCACTAAAACAGGTGATGAAAAAAAACTTAGCAGGTAACCTTCATCCACCTTATTACATTACTTGCCGCCCTCACCCTCACCCTCCATCCCCCCACACTCCTACCACGCCCACCACAACACCACGAACAGCATCACCATATTGCACTGTACGCCACCCATCCCCCTAACCTCAACCAACCAGGCAGCAAGCTACCCATCCTTAGTATCAAAGGCATTACGAAGTACCCCATCATCACCACCACCCCCAAAGGACTAATAACAGACTTACACATCAAACATAAACAGCAACAACAACAATGAAACACTATGTGGTCTTCAGCCATGCTTGAAACAGCAGCCAAAAGAAAGACGTCCTTCAAATCACGCCCCTCATTGTCATAGCTGTTTTAATGTTCATTTTCCCTTGGTTACCAGGGCCGGCCTTAGGGTTGCTGGTGCCCCGGGCAAGCTGAACTTCGGCACGGTCATGGAAATTTCCTTGTCTTTGTCATGCAACCCCACCCCGCCCCTTGGTGCACCCCTAGCACATGGCACCCCAAGGTAAACTGCCCGAGTTGCCAGTACCTTGAGCCGGCCCTGTTGCTTACCTGGGTCTGATGGACTAAAGTGGAGCAGATGTTTTGGGTAAAGCCAGATTCCCTTCTAATCACCGACCCCCAACCTGTTTCCAAGCCAGGTAAAACTTCCCCGTGGCCAGACATGTTTTAGTGGAAGATTGGGAATGAATGACACTGCTTGTATGACAGTGACACTTGTTTACAACTGTCACATGTTGACAATATGTCAAGACACATAAACCCATATATACACACACGTATGTATATATATATATATAGTCAATAATAAAAGGGTAAAATTAATTAATTATTAATTAATAATTTTACCAAGTAGTGTTCAGTATGTAAAAAGACCATTTACGGTATATTTAAAACATTACGTTATATAATTAGGGTTCAGTAAAATAATTTACTTTACCACGGTAAAGTAAATTATTTTACTGAACCCTAATTATATAACATAATGTTTTATATATATATATATGCACACACATACATACGCACATATGTATATATATATATATGCACACACACATACATACACACACGTGTGTGTGTATATATATATATATGCACACATACATAGACACAAATCTTTTATCCTTTACTTGTTTCAGTCATTAGACTACGGCCATGCTGGGGCATCACCTTGAGGAATTTGTAGCTGAGTGAATCAACCTCAATACAAGTTCTTTTTAAAGCCTGGTACTTATTTCATTAGTCTCTTTTGCTGAACTGCTAAGTTACACATGTATACATAGACACATGCATATACACACATATACATACCCACAATACATACACATATATTTACATATAAATGCATACACATATACACACAATATATAAGCCCTTAGTTATTTCCTTTACCCAAATGCTACGGAACAAAAAGATTTCATAATCATCATCATCATTTAACGTCCGTTTTCCATGCTGGCATGGGTTGGACAGTTCAACTGGGTCTGGGAAACCAGGAGGTTGCACTAGTCCCCAATCTGATCTGGCAGTGTTTCTACAGCTGGATGCCCTTCTTAACGCCAACCACTCCGAGAGTGTAGTGGATGCTTTTTACATGCCACAGGCACAGGGGCCAGAGAAGCTGGCATCAACTGCAATCGGATGGTGCTTTCTATGTGCCACCGGCACAGAAGCCAGTCAAGGCGACGCTGGCATCGGCCATGTCTGGATGGTGCTTTTTACATGCCACCAGCATGGGGGTCACAACTATAATTTGCATTTGATTTTGATGTACTTGACTCAATAGGTCCCCTCAAGCATGGCATGTCGCCCTACAATCCAAGGTACTTTTTGAGAGGGCTGGTTATGCAACACTGGTGTAGGTTACAGCTGTGAACTCACTTTGCCTCTGTGAGGTCCACCTCACTCCATGTCTTCCTGGGTCTCCTTCTACCCTGGATTCCTTCCACTGTTTGGGAGTGGCCATAATGAAGGTGGAAAATATAAAAAGGAACTCAAAAGGGGTGATGGAGTTATTTGGTTCGTCTGTATTTTTGTCATTTTATACATATAAAGGAGATCGATATATAGATACCTCCATAAACACACACACACATCTGACAGATGGGAGGATTAATTTTCAAATTGTACAGTTTTGTCATGAGAAAATCTGCAACTACAGAGCAGGTCAACTAGTCTAAGTTCATAGATGTGTGTGTATGTATGTATGTGTGTATATATATATATATATCATGAGAACAAATTCCCACAACAGTATAGAAACATGAGCTCTATATATATATATAATATATATATATATATACACACACACACACCTATGACAGCATAAAAAAATGAGCATTCATCATAATTTAATATCTGTTTTCTATGCTGGCATATGTTATATACATGTGTATGTATGCGTGTTTGCTGGTACCACATGAAAAGCACCCATTACACTCTGTAAAGTGGTTAGTGTTATGAAGGGCATCCAGCCATAGAAACCCTGCCAAACTAGACAATTGAAGCCCGGTACAGCTCTCCAGCTTGCCGACTCCTGTCAAACTGTCCAACCCATGCCAACATGGAAACAGACATTAAATGATGATGATTCACATATATATATATATAACAAATTAATAAATAAAACATATGTATATATGTACATACCTATATCTATATGTATATATACATGCATATATGGGTACAGGACATCAAAAAAACGTAGAACACAATGAGAAACGAAAACATAAAAACAAAAACATGGAAACAGACTTTTTCAAACAATGAAAAAACAGAGTACAAGACATACAACACAAGGAATATTCCCGTAGGTATGTACATATATGTATGTATATATGCATATGTTTTATTTATTAATTTGTTATTATATGATCGAACGCCACGCATCCACTTAAAAGTAAGTTTTATCTATCTATCTATCTATCTATATATATACATATATATATATATATATATATATATATATATATATATATATATAATATATATATATACTTTATTTAAAAGCAGCAGAATTCAACAATACCTGTTACTCAGAGTTTCACGTTCCCGTTCGTCGGACAGTTTTGTTAAAATTTTAATAAAGCATATTACTCTACCCCTGTATTTGAGTACTCTTTTTTTCCACCTTGCATATGTTTACTCCAGTAATATATATATATATATATATATATATATATATATATATATATATATAATATATATAAACAGAACTACTTGACATTGGCCATGTTAAAAAAAAAAACAGATGGAATTTCATTCCAAACCTTGTCTATTTCCACAATATTTATTGTGATTAGTGATTCTAACAATACTAACAGAACAACAAATTCCGTGAGATCAACAACAACAGACTAAAACAGGAAATACATAACAAAGAAACAATGGGAATTCTTTATACACAACATAACGGGTTTTTCCCAATGGAGTATAAATGAAAAGATTTTTTTGAACTTTGACCATGTGAGCATCCAACATACAATTGTCCATGAGAGAAGCAAGACTTCTAATTGCAAATCACTTCCTGCTAATGTCTGTCCCTATGATTTCTTGATGGATATTGCAAAACTTGGTCTAACTGGAAACTGTACTCTTTAAAACTGTACAGGTAAACCAGTAGACATTAAACAAATACATTCTCACCTGTTCTGCCTCAAGAGTGCAGTAGCTTCTATAGCATACAGCAGCATTTTCTTCACAATAAGCCTTGTTCCATTGTGAAATTTTGGAGGTTCTAAATTTCTTAAAAGCATTAATGCTCCAAGTTTCAAGAACACACAACACTGCCTGGTCAGGGAATTGAACTCACTTTCTCATGATTATCAGTTCGATGCTCTTACCACTGAGCCACGTATGTATATATGTATGTATGTAGCTAACATGGAAGACAGATATTAAATGATAATATATTCACAGATTAGCCAATTTACCACACACACACACACACACATTATTTTACATCTGGGTTAATAGATGTGAAGAACTGTAGTTAATACGAATAAGAGTCTAATTAATATGAATCTACTAATGAGTTCTTTTACATGCTCTATTTATTAAATTCCTACGTTATAGAAATAGGAAAATAGGACAACATTATTTTAGACACATAACGAACACAGACACACACATAGATTAGGCTTAAGATTATTATGATCTTGAAGACTCCTAACATAAGAGATTAACTTGGATTACCAGTCCATCACAGATCAACTTCTCAGCCATTCTGGAACTCTTTTCACAGCAGACAAACACATCTTTAATTTTTTAGTTGTTTCAGTCATTAGACTGCGGCCATACTGGGGCACCACCTAGAAGGATTTTTAGATGAATAAATCAACCCCTGTACTTTTTTTTTCTTTAATGTTCAAGTACTCATTCTGTCAGTCTCTTTTGCCAAACTGCTTGCATGGGTTGGGAAATTTACTGAGGCAGACTTTCTATGGCTGGATGCTCTTGTTGTTGCCAACTCTCACCTATTTCCAAGTAAAGTAATATTTCCCCCATGGCCTGACATGTTTTTCATGAATGATTGAAAATGAACAGCACCACTTGTATAACAGTGATGCTCATTTACAACCAATGCAAGATGTCAAAACAAGAGTACACACACGCACACACACACACAAACTGTGGACTTCTTTCACTTTCCACTCATTAAAGGCTTTGGTCAGCCTGGGACTATAAAAGAAGATACTAGTCCAAGGTTCCACATAGGACTGAACCGGAGATCACATTGTTAGGAAGCAAGTTTCTCAACCACACAGCCACATCAGTGCTTATATTGTGTGTGTGTGTGTATGTGTGTGTGTGTGTGTGTGTATCTCAGTCGACTCATCACAAGCAATAAATTAAATGACTCAATACAAGTATAGATTATTATTTAACACACTATAATTGAATGGCTCCTGTTTCCAGTACTCCGTGTTACTCATTTCTGATCATAAGTACATATGTGTGGGCACACACACACACAGAAGGACAGACACACTCTTCAAACCAAGATGAAGGCTTACATCCAAGACGTGGTCCTTTGTTCTGCCTGCAACTCCATTGGTTACAACAACAAGCGTTCCAGTTGTTAGGACCTGGTCAGTCATGCATTTTATTTTCTGAAAATGTGTACAATTGAAATTACTGTTTTTGACACAAAACCTGCATACAACTTGGTTCAAGATAAACTGCAGTAACGAAACAGCAGAGTTTAAATTGGTGAAGTGTGATAAGGTATAACAGGTGTGCAATATATGCACAGGTGTACAATACTGCAGAAAACAATTGCAACATAAATAAAAAAAATAACAATTTGTGGAAGCATAATTAGAAAGTGATATGCAGATTATCAACAGAACAGCCTGCCCATGAAATTAACATGAAAGTGGTTGAGCACTCTACACAGAAGCACAGACCCTCAATGAAGTTTTCAGGGAGATTCAGCATGACACAGAATGTGACAAGGCTGACCTCTTTTCAATTACTGGTACAACTCATTTTTGCCAGGTGAGTGGACTGATGGAACATCAAATAAAGTGTCTTACTCAAGGACACAACACACAGCTGGGGATTGAACTCATGACCTTACAATTGTGAGCCTAATACCCAAACCAATAAGCCATGCACCTTCACCATATTGTGAGATGTTTATAACACTTTGGTTTCCCAAGCGATCACTCACCAAAGTAAAGACCCCCTTCGGTCATGAATGAATGACCCATGGGATTGCACCTAAAAAGTCCTCTGATTGCACCTAAAAAGTCTGGGCAAGGTTGTTTATGGAAGGCCAGCAGTTACTCATGCATACCAGCCTCCCCCTCTCCATGCCACTGACGTTATCCAAGGGAAATGCAAAGGGGCCGATACAGCTTGGCACCAGTCGACATCACAACTCATCTCTACAGATGATTGAACTGGAGCAACGTGAAATAAAGTGTCTTGCTCAAGAACACACAACACTGCCTGGTCAGGCTTCATGTTGCTTAACTTTGGTGATCAGACAAGAACTGGTGCATTTAATGTTTTATGGCTGGAAAGTGTCCTTTGATCCCAGAAAGTAGTAACCCTCTGCCAAACCCATACCAATGCCAGCATGGAAAGCAGACATAAAATAACAATGATGATTATGATGACATATAGACAGGCGTAGGAGTGACTGTGTGGTAAGTAGCTTGCTTCCGGGTTCAATCCCACTGCGTGGCAACTTGGGCAAGTGTCTTATACTATAGCCTCTAGCTGACCAAAGCCTTGTGAGTGGATTTGGTAGACGGAAACTGAAAGAAGCCTGTCGTATATATATATATGTGTGTGTGTTTATGTGTATATGTTTGTGTGTCTGTGTTTGTCCCCCCCACATCGCTTGACAACCGATGCTGGTGTGTTTACGTCCCTGTAACTTAGCAGTTCGGCAAAAGTAACTGATAGAATAAGTACTGGGCTTACAAAAAATAAGTCCTGGGGTCGATTTGCTTGACTAAAAAGGTGGTGCTCCAGCATGGCCACAGTCAAATGACTGAAACAAGTAAAAGAGTAAAAGAGAGAGAGAGAGGGCGTGGCTGTGTGGTATGAAGTTTGCTTCGCAACCACATGGTTCCGGGTTCAGTCCCACTGCATGGCATCTGAGCCAAGTATTTCTATTGTAACCTTGAATAAACAAAAGTCTTGTGAGTGGATTTGGCAGAGGGAAACTAAAAGAAGCCCACTGTGCATGTGTGTGAGTGTGTATGTGTGCATTTCCATTGTGTCTGCGTTTGTCCCCCATCACCACTTGATAACCAGGGTTTGTGTGTTTACATCCCTGTAACTTAGTGGTTCAGCAAAGTGATACCTATAGAGTAGACCAGGCTTAAAAAAGAAAAAATGATTTGCTTGACTAAAAATTCTTCAAGGCAGTGCCACAACATGGCCACAGTCTAAACTAAGTAAAAGATAAAAGATCTGTGTGTGTGTGTGTGTGTGTGTTTTATTAAAATTATTTTTAAGAAAGCCTTCGTTATTATGAATTGGGTAGAATCTACCCCAAGCTGCTATTAAATTACATACAATCTTGATAAAATCTGTCTCAGAGAAACATAAGGTCTGTTGTCATCTCATGAAACACCGAATACTTTGGAACATGTGAAAAACATTAAATTATAGAATCAACTTAAAACCCACCCACTTTACCAATTTCATGGGGGGGTTTTTTGATGTTTTTTATATTTTCTAAAGGATTAAGTAAGGGATTTTGTATGTATCAGGGCATTTTCGTGGGTGTGTATTTGTGTAGGAGTTTGTGTACATGCAATAGTGAATGTGTGTGTGTGTGTGTGTAAGAAACATGGGGGACTGGGATGGGTAGAGGGGAAGATGATGGGAGAATAATTCTTTTAAAAAAAAAAAATTCAACACTCAAAGAACTTTTTGGATAACAAGAAAAAATAACAAGAAACCAAGGCAACCAGTGTGACCACAAGTTCAATCCCACTGCACAGCACCTCAGGCAAGTGTCTTATGCTAACTAATGTCATGGTGCATTAGTGGAATACTCATAAGTGCAGTGATGCATAATATATCTACCCATACACACACACACACACACACACACACACACATACATAGGGGCAGGTGTGGCTGTGTGGTAACAAACTACGTTGCAAACACATGGTCCTGGGTTCATGTACATATATACATACATACATCCATACATACATACATGTGTGTGTGTGTGTATGTATGTGTATTGATGTGTGTGTGTTATCTCTCTCTATATAAAGCTGAAGTTGTCTGTGTGCGCCAGGTTTGGTAACCTTCAACTAACACTATCTCCTCCGAGACCCTGCGGCGCAAGTTGACCAAAATTGAGAGTATGATAGAAGAAGGCTTGCTCTTCATTCCGTAGAAGAAATAATTCAAATCAGACCATGTTAACACCAAAAATTATTTACATCAAAAAGGTGCTTTTTTTTTTCTATGAAAATCCCTATTTTTAACGATTTTTTTTACTGCTGTGTCGCCATTTTCTGGTGTATTTCAACCAGAAAAATGTTCACTTAAAGAGAATAACAAGCTACATAATGCAAAATTTTTACTTTTCAAAAATTCCAATTCTAAAGGGTCGAAACAAACCCGAGCAACGCCGGGCGATACTGCTAGTATTATTCTAAAAATAAACCACCACATCATTGAATTCCCAAAGTGATGAGAGAATGCATGATTAATTCAAAACAACGTGAATAAAAAAAGCATTAGATTTGTCAGAATAATCTGACTGCAAAGGGGTTAATAATAATGTTAATAATAATAACAATAATAATACCGCTCTACTCTGGACCTCGACTTTTTTTCTTTCCAATTCAAAAACCTCGTCAGTCATGCATTTTATTTTCTGAAAGTGCGTATAATTAAAATTACTATTTTTGACACAAAACCCGCACACAACTTGGTTCAAGATAAACTGCAGTAACGAAACAGCAGAGTTTAAATTGTTGAAGTGTGATAAGGTATAACAGGTGTGCAATATATGCACAGGTGTACAATACTGCAGAAAACAATTGCAACATAAATAAAAAAAATAACAATTTGTGGAAGCATAATTAGAAAGTGATATGCAGGTAATGCATCATGCAATTACAAAGTAGAGTTTGGGGCAGAGAAACATGCAACAAAAGCAACATGCAGTAGATGCATCACTGTACAAACAACATGCAAACAGGGTACAAGCCGGTAGCATAGTTGCAGGGAGCAATTCACCCAGGGTAATGGTTTTTCTTTGGTGGGGGGGATTTCACTCTTTTGTTTACTGTATAAGGTTCTATAGTCTTGATGGGACCTTGATAAATGCAGGGGCTACCCTGAGTATACACATGGTAGCTATACCTATTTCTTTACCACCCACACGGGGCTAAACACAGAGAGGACAAACAAGGACAGACAAACGGATTAAGTCGATTATATCGACCCCAGGGCGTAACTGGTACTAATTTAATCGATCCCGAAAGGATGAAAGGCAAAGTCGACCTCGGCGGAATTTGAACTCAGAACGTAACGGCAGACGAAATACCGCTAAGCATTTCGCCCAGCGTGCTAACGATTCTGCCAGCTCGCTGCCTTGTAGCTATATGGTAGCTATACCACCGGTTCTACCTGCCAGGGTAGGGTAAAATGTGACAGGTGCAAATGAAAGGCATGCACCATGCAGTTATAGCAAACATGCAACAATATCACGTATGCAAAGAAATGCTGCACACCTGTCTTTATTGTGACAAGCTTTGCATCTACCACAAACATTGCCACCCTGATGCCACCCTGATCCCACCCACATACATTTCTTGCCATCATCAGCCCAAACCAAGAGAGTTCTCATGGTCACTCGACCTGTTAGAAATAGAAGCTAATAATAATCTTTTCTACTATAGGTACAAGGCCTGAAATTTTGGGGATAGTGTCCAGTTGATTACATTGACCCCAGTGCATAACTGGTACTTATTTTATTAACCCTGAAAGGAGAAAACAAAGTTAACCTCAGCAGAATCTGAGCTCAGATAGTAGCTAATAATAATAATAATAATAATAATAATAATAATAATAATCATTTAACGTCTGTTTTCCATGCTAGCATGGGTTGGACGATTTGACTGAAGACTGGTGAACCAGATGGCTGCACCAGGCTCCAATCTGATCTGGTAGAGTTTCTACAGCTGGATGCTCTTTCTAATGCCAACCACTCCGAGAGTGTAGTGGGTGCTTTTACGTGCCACCGGCATGAGGGCCAGTCTGGGGGTACTGGCAACGGCCACGCTCAAATGCTTTGTTCACCTGCCACCGGCACAAGTGCCAGTAAGGCGACGCTGGTAACAATCACACTCAAATGGTGCTATAATAATAATATAATAATAATAATAATAATAATGGTTTCAAATTTTGGCACAAGGCCAGCAAGTTTGAGGGGATGGGGCTAAGTCGATGGTACTTATTTTATTGACCTCGGATAGATGAAAGGCAAAGTCGACCTCAGCAGATTTTGAACTCAGAATGTAAAGATGGATAGAATGCTGTTAAGCATTTTGCCCTGCGTGCTAACAATTTTGCCAGCTCTCTGCTTCATTAATAATAATAATAATAATGATAATAATAATACTTCCTAATTTTTAGCATCCTGCCAGTAATTTTGATGGGAGGGGCAAATCAGTTACATCACTTCCACTCCAGTACTTGACTGCTACTTATTTAATCAACCCCAGAAGGATGAAAGGTGAAGTTGACTTTAGTGGCATTTGAACTCAAAACATACAGAGCCGGAAGAAATATCGCTAAGCCTAGGGTGCTAACGATTCTGCCAGCTCACCACCTTTACATCAATAATAATAATAATAATAATCCTTTCTACTATAGGCACAAGGCCTGAAATTTTGGGGGGAGGGGACAAGTCAATTACATCAACCCGTGTGTCACTGGGTCAATTAGTTTCATTAAAACCCTTCAAGACAAAGCTCTAGCATGGCCACATGCCAATGACTGAAACAAGAAGACCTCCACCACCACCACCACCACCACCATCACACACCATCTGATAATAAAATGTGACTCTGAGCCCCCCCCCCTTCAATTAACTGACTTCATTATTATTATTATTCTTCGAAGTGCCTCCCCCTATTGGGAGTTTTAATTGTTACTTATATTTCGTTGTCATCCTGCTTTTGTACACGGACCTTTTTTCAAACGGACAAAACCCCTTTGTAACTTTCGTCCTGTGTTTTTGTCCCTTTATGTTTTAATTGATTTTTGTTAGCCCTTGTGGCCAATAAACGAACAAATTATTATTATTATTATTATTATTATTTCATAATATAATAAACCCCACAATTACAGAAGGATTGTGGGGTGGGCATAGAGATAGAGAGAGTCCAGCAAAGCTGTTCTGGATGACCTCAGTTACAGACTGCTGTGACACAATAGAGACATCAGGTCTTTGTTTCTGTCTTCCTTAGCAGCTGCACTTGGGAACTTGCTTGGAATGGTTGCAGTGGTAGTAGTAGTGATGGTGGCAGTAACAATGGGGCATTGTGAACTGTAGTCAAAATGGGGACAGTGATGGTGGTGGTGATGGCAGGCGTCAATGGTGACAATGGCCATTGGGGGTAGTGACAGAAGTAGAGGTGGTACTGATCACTGGTGAGGTGGTTATTTATTTATTTATATAGGCACAGGAGTGGCTGTGTGGTAAGTAGCTTGTTTACCAACCACATGGTTCCGGGTTCAATCCCACTGCGTGGCACCTTGGGCAAGTGTCTTCTACTATAGCCTTCGGGCCGACCAAAGCCTTGTGAGTGGATTTGGTAGACGGAAACTGAAAAAGAAGCCCGTCGTATATGTGTATGTATATATATATATGCGTGTGTATGTTTGTGTGTCTGTGTTTGTCCCCCTAGCATTGCTTGACAACCGATGCTGGTGTGTTTATGTCCCGGTTACTTAGCGGTTCGGCAAAAGAGACCGAATAAGTACTGGGCTTACAAAAGAATAAGTCCCGGGGTCGAATTGCTCGATTAAAGGCAGTGCTCCAGCATGGCCGCAGTCAAATGACTGAAACAAGTAAGAGAGTAAAAGAGTAAGTATTATAATCATTAAAAGAACAGGAATTAAAGAAGTCATAATTACGTAATTCCTATTCTTTTGTCATTCAATGATTAATACGACACTCTGGACTTGCCTAATGCTTTACTCCAAAGCATCAAGTATAATGAATGGCTATTAGTATTGCTATGCCTAGGTGAAATCATATAATATATATGTATATATATAGGTGCAGGTATAGCTGTGTGGTAAGAAGTTTGCTTCCCAAAAACAAGGTTCTGGTTTCAGTCCCACTGTATGGCACCTTGGACAAGTGTCTTCTATATCCTCAGGCTAACTGAAGTCTTGTGAGTGGATTTGGTAGAGAGAAACTAAAAGAAGCCTGTCATATATATATATATGTGTGTATATATATGTATGTATGTATTATGTGTGTGTGTATCTTCATCTCTGTGTTTGTACCCCACCACTGCTTGACAACTGGTGTTGGTGTGTTTATGTCCCCGTAACTTAGTGGTTCAGTAAAAGAGACCAATAGAATAAGTACTAGGCTTTAAAAAGAGTTGTGGGGTAGATTTTTACAACTAAAACCCTTCCAGGCAGTGCCCCAGCATGGCCGCAGTCAAGTGACTGAAAAAAGATTATATATCACTGTATTGACTAGACTATGGGATTTTCTTATACCCTGCTAATCGCAATGCACTTCTTCACATTGTCGTAGCTTCCAAATGAGGCCATCCCACAAGCTTGATGAGCAGGCTTGTTCAGTATTTCCCCAGAACATGATACCAGTCTGTTGCAGAAGGACTCCTTTTTGCCAGCTGAGTGGACTGGAGCAAGATGAAATGAAGTGTCTTGCTCAAGGACACAACACATGATCCAGTCTAAGAATTTAAACAACAATCTTCAGATAATAAGTGAAACACCCTAACCGCTGGGACACACAGCCATTTTTACCAGAAGAGTGCTGACAGTGACTTCGAAGTGTCCACTTGTACAGCCTTTATTGATATCCAATGAAAGTGAGCAGGTTGAAACTTTGAGTCCCTCTCATTCTTCAAATTATAGAAGTAGAATACATCTGTACTCTACAAACAGTATTGAGTACTCTTTCAGTTTAATGTTAAATCATTGTTATTGTAACATGAAACAAAAAAAGGCAGCAAGCCAGCAGAATTGTTAAAACATTGGACAAAATGTTTAACAGTATTTTGTCCATCTTCCCATTCTGAGTTCAAATTCCGCCAAGGTTGACTTTGCCTTTCATCAATGAAATAAGTAGCAGTTGAGGATTGGGGATGAAGGAATCAACTAGACCCCTACCATCAAAATTTCAAGCCTTGTGTCTATACTAAAAAGGATTATGACATAAAAACAAAGAAGTGGAAAATGGAAGCAAAAGACAAGAGAATAGGATCACAGAATCACAGAGATGATAGACCAGGAATCCCAGATTAAAATGAACAATGACAGTTTATACCAGTGCTTCTCAACCAGGATCCATATGACCCATGAGGGTCTACATTAGATTTTAGGGGGTTCAAGCCAGCAAAATAGAAATTTGGTGATTCTCAATAGTATTTAAAGAGTCCAGAAATAAATTTTGCTTTTAGATGTATTTCTTGCAAGGAACAGCCAGGTTTCTTTCACTAATGTTTTACATAGTACAACATGCTTCCGGCCACTGAAACATGTTCTCTCATAGAGTTCTGTTGCAAACCTACACAAAGGAATGTGTGTGAAAAACCAAATAGGAATTTTGAAAGAAGTCTCTATAAGACTAGTTTTTAACCCTTTAGTGTTCAGATTACTCTGTTAAATGTAATACTTTTTCACTCAAATTGTTTTGAATTAATCATGCATTATCTTATATCTTTGAGGTTTCAATGATGTGATTGTTTATATTTAGAATTGACATTGTAGGTTAGGTGTGAGAGGCCAGATATTGCCAGTTTGAATATAAAACATGTAGAATATTTGGGACAGATATGGCCGGTTTAAACACTAAACGGTTAAACATGGAATGGCTATGGGAATGCACCAGAATAAAATAATAATGAAACAGGTTCATAGGAAGATAATGGGTGAGAACCA
This sequence comes from Octopus sinensis, assembly GCF_006345805.1. Lineage (NCBI taxonomy): Eukaryota > Metazoa > Mollusca > Cephalopoda > Octopoda > Octopodidae > Octopus > Octopus sinensis. The sequence continues at coordinate 10,903,964 of NC_043017.1, read as the reverse complement.
CTGGTTTATACAAAATATTCTCCTTATTCAACCCCAATCTCCATTCCCTCCATGACCTTCATGTCATACACCCAACTAATGGTAAGGATTATTACCTGAGTGATGAAAGAGCATTAACGTTTGTTAGGTTTTTCGTTTTCTACACACTACAGAAAGAAAGACAGGCACAAACCTCTTTGGAAGTGTCTACTTTGCTGCCGATAGAATTCAGCCGAGTTATTTTGGTAAGGGTAGGAGTATTTTTGGCATCGCATGCAACTTCGGAATTAGTTCGTGATTTTGCTCTTACCACCAATTCCCTATTCGGAGCCTGCGAGATCTCCGACGTGCTCCAGCTTCGGTTCTCCACGGGTGTCCACTTGTGATGCGTTGTCGTGTCGAAGCTGGCGACAGAACTGTCGCCGAAACCCTTGCTGTGCGCTATGTCGAAGTCAGCCGAATGGGAAACTAGTTGTCGAGCGGCGGTCGTTATTGTCGTCGTTGTTGTCGTGTGGGGAAGATTTCTTTTGCAGAGACCGTCAGTAGCAGGGGACGGACCAGACTGAGGAACGGCCGGCTGACTGGCAGGAAAGCTCGAGATGCGTTTGTGGCGAGTGTGGTTGGCACTTCTTAAGATTAACTCCTTCGCTTCAGAGTCAAGCTGAAAATCCTCGTGGGAAGTAGGGTCGACTGGACAGCTGAACTTACGTTGTACTGCATAGTCATACGCGGATGAATAAGTGGTCTCCGAAGTGTGGTGGGACTTTGTCTGCCGGAGCGGCTTATGATATGCCTGATCCGCTACTGACGGCTGTGCAGGGGTGGCATCCACAGAAACAGTGTAGGTATTAGTACTGTTGGCGCTCGTAGTGCTACAAGATCTGGCTGTTACTTGAGAAGAATCTGAGACTTTGTTTGGACTCTCAGGGGTTATACTGCTGTTGCTGTTGTTGTTGCTGCTGCTGCTGCTGTTGTCGCTGCTGCTGCTGCTGGGGACTTTCTTGCTTTCAACTGTTATGGTAGTCACCTGATTCTTGTCGGCAGTGGGTGTGGTGGAGATGAAGCAAGAGTCCTCAGATGGTATTTCGGCCCTGAATACTTTCGGCTTTGTGTAGAGGGTACTGGGTGGCAAATCTGACGTAGAATGACGGTAGTTTATTCTGTCAGCTTTCACTTCTGCAATACAGAGAAAAAAAAGTGTTAGATGGAAACAGATACACACACACACACACACACACACCACACACACACACACATACTACAGACATATAATTATATAAATATAATTAAGGGCATCTTAATTTGCGGTCTCTGCAAAAGAAATCTTCCCCACACGACAGGTGTAGGAGTGGCTGTGTGGTAAGTAGCTTGCTTACCAACCACATGGTTCCAGGTTCAGTCCCACTGGTTGGCACATTGGGCAAGTGTCTTCTACTATATAGCCCCTCGGGCCGACCAAAGCCTTGTGAGTGGATTTGGTAGACGGAAACTGAAAGAAGCCCAGCATATATATGTATATGTACGTGTGTGTGTGTGTATATGTTTGTGTGTCTGTATTTGTCCCCCCCCCCAACATTGCTTGACAACCGATGCTGATGTGTTTACATCCCCGTAACTTAGCGGTTCAGCAAAAGAGAATGATAGAATAAGTACTAGGTTTACAAAGAATAAGTACTAGGGTTGATTTGTTCAACTAAAGGTGGTGCTCCAGCATGGCCACAGTCAAATGACTGAAACAAGTAAAAGAATAAAAGAAGATATATATATATATATACATATATATATATACACACACACACACATACACGTAATATGAAAGACAGAGAGTGGGGTGGGGAGAGAGAGTAAGAAGTGGTAAGCAATAACAAGTGAGTACCACAACAGTAACTACCACTATGAGAGTAACCACCATCACCACTACTACCACTACCACCATGACCAACTACCATCCCACCTGCTACTACCACAACACCACCCACATCACAACAGAAACCACTGTCATTACAACTACATTACTACCACTAGTACTACCACCAATACTACTACTACTACTACTACTACTAACAACAACAACAACCACAACACTTTCTACTCTGCAAAAAAGTTTATCAATAGAGGATGTAAAGCAAAAGCAAATGGGAAGTCTATTGAACTGACGTCAGTGATTATTGATCAATGAAATCAATCAAATATGGCAGCCAGTCTTATTTTTTTTTATTGATTTGGTTTGTCTTTATTCTTATTTTTATATTTTTTATTTATTTTCCCTCTGCATCCAGCAATTTGTTAGGATGTGTTCGGGTTGAATGGGTTTATAAATTTAGATATCTGCAAAGGGAATTTTAGTGTAGTTGTTTTGTAAGTGGGGAAGTAGTGGGTGATGGGCACGGTGAGAGGGGAGAAGAGAGAGAGTGAGAGTGAGGAGGGAAAGAGAGAAGAGAGAAAGAGTGAAGGGTGAGAGAGAGGAAGAAGTGAGAAGGAAAGACAAGTAGAAAGGAGGGGAGGCAGATACAGAGAGAAAAAGTAGGCAGAGAGAGAGAGAGAGAGAGGGGAGAGGAAGGGTAAAAAGAGACAGTAAGAAGTCAAGGAGAAAGAGAGCGAGAAATAGGAGAGAAGGGAAGAACACAAAGACAAAGATAGAAAAATGAGAGAGAGAGAGAGAGAGAGAAAATGAGAGAGGGAAAGAGAGAAAATGAGAGAGAGAGAAAAAAAGAGAAAGAGAGAGAAAATTAGAGAGAGAAAGAATGAGAAAATGAGAGAGAGAGAGAAAAAGACAGAGAGAAAGAGAGAAAGTGAGAGAGGAGAGAGAGAGAGAAAGAGAAAGGCAGAGAAAATGAGAGAGAGAAAGAAAGAGAGAAAATGGGAGAGAAAGAAAGAGAAAGAGAGAGAAAATGAGAAAGAGAGAGAGAAAGAAAAAGAAAGGGAGAGAAAATGAGAAAGAGAGAGAGAAAGAAAGTGAAAGGGAGAGAAAATGAGAAAGAGAGAGAGAGAGAAAGAGAGAGAGAAAGTGAGAGAGAGAGAGAAAGAAAGAGAAAGGGAGAGAAAATGAGAGAGAGAAAGAAAGAGAAAGGGAGAGAAAATGAGAGAGAGAGAAAGAGAGAGAGAAAATGTGAGAGAGAAACGGAGAGAAAATGAGAAAGAGAGAGAGAAAGAAAGAGAAAGGGAGAGAAAATGAGAGAGAGAGAGAAAGGGAGAGAAAATGAGAGAGAGAGAGAGAGAGAACAAGAACAATGACAAAAATGGTAGAATCAAAGAGTTGAAGAAAATAGCAATCTGTTGATCAATTATTGATGCCTAAATTAGGCAGGAGGACATGAATTTATGAAGGAGGGATGAGGAGGGGGTATTAGGGTAGATTATCTACCAACAAGCACAATGACGTAAATTTGTTAAGGAGGGAAGGCATTAGGGTGGATTATTTTATCAAGAAGGCAGTGAACTGGAAGAATTGTTAACACACTGGACAAAAAAGCTTAATGGCATGGAGTCTGCCGACGCTGACTTTGCTTTCAATCCTTTCAGGGTCGATAAATTAAGTACCAGTTCCGCACTAGGGTCGATGTAATCGACTTAATCCCTTTGTCTGTCCTTGTTTGTCCCCTCTATGTTTAGCCCCCTGTGGGCAATAAAGAAATAGATATAAGTACCAATTGAGTACTTGGGGTCTGTGTAATCAGCTACCCCCTCTACTTAAAATTGCTTGCTTGTGCCAAAATTCAAAAGAATTTTTCAAATATTCAACTAGTTCTTCATTTAATTGGCCTCCAGAAGTACAAATGGCTTGGCCAAACTTAGCAAGATTGGAACAAGTTAGAAATATAAACATGTTGCGGTATTCTGGTAGAACTACATGAAAGTGTTATGGTAAATTGGTAGAAGTATGTGAACGCATTAGGGCTCTACCAACAAACCTAAGCGTTACAAACTCCAATAAGCGATATTTGACAGGAGCAACTTGACCTGCTAGAAATAGCAGCTCAAATCTCCATAAATCAAACAACACCATCTTAAAATAAAAGATACACAAATGGCTTATGTAGTCATGGTTATCCTCAAAAACCAGGTGTTTATGTTTATGTTTTCCAGTTTCAGCTCTTGAGCTGTGGCCATGCTGGGGCACCGCCATTGTGTGATGTCTTTTATCATAGATTTTCTTCTCCCTCAGGAACGATTCCAGATTAAGCACCAACAACATCAAAATCCAAAATGGAGTATGTACACAGCTTCTTGACTTACTAAAAATAGCAGCTAAATATTTATCAAATCATGCACACAACATTCTTAAAAATAAGATAGATTGGGCAATGTAGCCCAAAAGTAGAGAAAGGGTCGAGGTGGTCATGGTGGGAATGTCTGTTCAATCAGAAGAGATAAGGTTTAACAGCAATGACATGCAATATTTGTGGCCATCAAGGAAGCCTTAGTGTAGATGTTAGAAATAACAGCTTGATTTCCCTCAAATCATATATTGCTGTCTGTAAAAAAAAAAAAAGGAAAAAAACAGATTGACACATAGAACAAAATTGTCCAAGATAACCTTAGGAAAACAAAACAAAAAGGCAAGATTGATTAAGCTGGCAGACTTTTGGTCATAGGATTCTTGAATTAGACATGGCCTAGGACTAAATTCAAAATCAAGGATCAACTAGGTTGCACAGCCTGAAAGACATAGCAGTGAAATCTCCCTCACATCACATTTTGTCTAAGACAAAATACTAGTAGGAATAGTTGTGAAATCTTCCTCACATCACATCTGACTGTCCAAGACAAGGATAAATAGCTATGAGAAATAGTAGCAAAATCTCCCTCAAATCACATTGTAAACTCTTAAAAAATGGGACCTATTGAATAAATGGGAGCTGAGCAAGATCTGTTTGGAAAATATATCGATTGGAATGGTCACAGCTAGAATGTCTTTGATGCTAGGCTTCCTGAATCAGAAGCGACCAAGGGCTAAACAGCCAATATCCATCACTATTCAAATTTAACCATCCCCCCCCCTTATGCACACATATGCTACTGTCTCCACCCCACCCATTCATATGCTATTGCTACAGGCAGTACCCCCTCCACCCTCTCATCATGGCTCCCCTTCAGACCAGAGGAGAAGGGGGGAGGGGACTGAGTGTCCACCCACCTCTCACCTACCCTCACCAGCCTGACATTTTAGTTCAGGATTTCTAAATGCCAACTGTTATTCTGGTGGGGGTGGGAATGATGCTAGGGGATGGGGATAATGCAAGAGAGTGGGGTGATGCAAGGGGGTAGGGGTGATGCAAGGGGGTAGTGAGGAAGGGTAGGAATGATGCAGGTGGAGGCAGGGAAGGTGAGACAAAGGGGGGAAGGGAATGAGGTGGAAGAAGTAGGACATGATGTGGGTGGATGAGTGCAGGAGGGAGGTGCATGAAGCAAAGAAGGGAGAGAAGTGTACATGGGTGGGGTGGGGTGGGGTGTGGCGGGTGTTGGTGGCAAATGAAGTGAGGGATCATTGATCGTGGGTGTGTTTGGGTGGATTGAGGTGTGTGTGTGCACGTGTGTGGGGTGATGGGAGTGTGGTTCAGGAATGGCGGTTGAGGGTGGATGAGGGAAGGTGGTCAATGATGGATGGGGTGAAGGTGGTAGTCAGGGGTGGAGTGAGAAGGTAGACAAAGGTAGATGTAATAATAGCTGATTGGGGGGAGGGGGTTGAGAAGAAGGATGAGAATGGGAAGTGATATAGATATGTCTAGTAATAGACAAAAGGATAAATAGGGAGGGAGGGGGGAAGGAGGGGTGAAGCACAGGTAGGTAGTGATGGTGATGATTAATAATAAGGGTAATGAGGAAGACAATAGTAATTATCACGAGGACAGTGATGGTGGCGACAGAGATGGTGATGGTGGGGTGGTGGTGTTGGGGTGGTGGTGGTGACAGTGATAAGAACCATTTATATATTGATTGTGAAATTATGTCAAAGAGAATGTGGTGGAGGTCATGCTTGGATAGTTGA
>NC_043017.1:10887996-10890496 GCF_006345805.1 Octopus sinensis | reverse complement strand
AAGAGACAGAGGAAGAGAAAGGGGTGGAGGGGGTTCAGAGACAATAATCACAGGAGGAGGAGGAGAGACGTGGGGAGTAGGTATTGAGGGTGAAAGGCAAGAGAAGAAATGGTGTAGAACAACAGAGCTATATGGTACCCCATCACTACCCCCATCATTGACCTTTTTAGTACCAAACAGGTGGATGGGTTTTTTTGTTTTTTTTTCTTTGGTGCACACCATACCTCCACTCTCTCTATATTTCTTTCTCCCACCACCACCACCACCACACATTCCTCCACCTGCTAGGTATTTCATCCTCCTACCGCACTGTTCCTCCACCCCTGACATATTTCATTCTCCCACCACCATTATTCCTCCACCCTTTTATCTTCTACATGTTTCAGTCATTGGACTGTGGCCATGCTGGGGCACTGCCTCGAAGGGTCTTAGTCAAACAAATTTACCCCAGCGCTTACATTTCAGGTTAATACTCTCTTTTGCGAAGCTGCTAAGTTACAGGTCATAAACAAACCAACAGCAGTTGTCAAGTATGCACATCTCCCTATCTATCTGCATTTCTTTCTCCCTGTCAATATGCACATATACATGCATGCACATATACAGAGGCTTCCACACAGCTTCATCAACCAAATCCACTCACAAATCACTGATCAGCCCAGGGATATAGCAAAAAAACATTTGTCCAAGGTGCCATGCAGTGGGACTGAACCTGAAACCCTATGGTTGCAAAGGTAGCTTCTTAACCAGACAACCAGACCTGAGCATTTATACACACATATATATATATGCATACACATATATATATATATATATATATATATGCATACATATGTATGTATATATATATATATATATATATATATATATATATATATGCATGCATACATATATATATATATATATATATATATGCATGCATACATATATATATGCATGCATACATACAATATATATATGCATGCATACATACATATATATATATGCATGCATACATATGTATATATATATATGCATGCATACATATGTATATATATATGCATGCATACATATGTATATATATATGCATGCATACATATGTAATATATATATATGTATATATATATATATGCATGCATATATATATATATGCATACATACAGATAGCATACATGCATACATACATACACATAAATGCACACACACACACACACACACACATGCATCTCCACACATCTATATATAAGCACATGATTCCTTCATCCACCTTACACCCAATATTTCATTCACCCGGTCTACTTTTCATTCACCCCCCACTACATTGCATTGCATTTCATTCACTAAATCCATGAAATGTCCACCTAACCCCGCACCCTGAGTACCCCGAATCCCACCCCATAACACCTACTACCATATATGGACAAAGCCTGTCAGATTAATAAATAATGCCCTTTTTCCAATCGGAGACCCTTGGCTTTCATTTCTTCTTTCTACACTTCTCATTTATTACCTATCTATTATTATTATTATTATTATTATTATTATTATTATTACCGTTGGTTTTTGTTGTTTTTCGTTGCTGCCTCCTTCTCTTTGTCTTTCTCTGTCTCCCTTTATATCTTTCCTTCTCTCTCTTTCTCTCTCTCTCTCCCCATCTATGTCTCTCTCTCTCTCTTTATTTCTTACCCTCTTTCTGAATCTCTCAGACTTTCTCTTCCTTCCTCCCTCCCTCCCTCCCTCGCATCTCTTTTGCCCGTTTCGAATTCAACAAGTCTTTTACAACAGACAACTACCACCACCACCACCACCACAACTACTATTACTACTACATCAAGGAAACAATGCAAGATACTCCCCACCCCCCACCTATCATACCATACAATGACATACACACAATGATACGTGCACCACACACACACAGACTGAACACAGAGAGGTGGAGTAGTCAGAGTACAAAAGAGGGCAGAAGGAGGAGTAGAGAACTGAAGTCAAAATTCTTGCAGTCTGAATGAATGAGATTAGGTAGGGTTCACTATACACACACACACAACCACCCTCTCTGTACCTCTCTCTACCATTCAGCATCTCTTCCTCTTCCCTGTCCTTCTCTTCTTCCTCTCCATCTATCCTTCCCCTTTTCCTCTAGCTCCTCTCTTTCTTCCAGCTCTCCTCACATCTTTCTCCCGTAACTCTTTCTCACTCCCTCACTCCACTCATCTGCCCTTATTTTACTTTCATCTCTCTCAATCAGTTCTTCCTCACCACACCAGCTCCCTACCCTCTTTGTCTCCTTACACCACACACTCAAACTGCCTAGCAGCTCAGCAGCTCCACTCAAGCTGCCTAGCAGCTCTACTCAAGCTGCCTAGCATCTCCACTCAAACTGCCTAACAGTTCAGCAGCCCCACTCAAGCTACTTAGCAGTGCAGCAGCTCCACTCAAGCTGCCTAGCAGTGCAGCAGCTCCACTCAAGCCGCCTAGCAGTGCAGCAGCTCCACTCAAGCTGCCTAGCAGCTCCACT